>NW_027511916.1:0-19712 GCF_048772815.1 Callospermophilus lateralis
AATGATCAGTACACAAATCCCACTTGGCTCACCAAATTGTATTCTTCTAGGTTGAAGCGTTCGTTTACAGTAGCAGTTTTTATTTTTAGGTTTCACTCTGTTCTTTTTTATATAGATAGATGAATTTGGAACTCTAAATCCAACATGGATTGTAGTAGCTCTTCTAAACTTGACAAAATGAAGAAGTTCTCAGTTTTGTCTCTATGTTTTGTTTCCTCTTCAAGTAGCCCTAGTCATAGACTGTGGAAAAGCACTTTCATTGAGAGGGGTTGCCAGGCTTCTAAGAAATAACAAATTTCCGAAATACCAGCAATTATTTTTTCACCCAATCTTGATGATACTTGGTGGTAATGACAAGTACACAAATCCCACTTGGCTCACCAAATTTTGTTCTTCTAGGTTGAAGCGTTCGTTTACAGTAGCAGTTTATATTTTTAGGTTTCCCTCTGTTCTCTCCTATAAAGATAGATGAATTTGGAACTCTAAATCCAACATGGTTTGTAGTAGCTCTTTAAAACTTGAGAAAATAAAGGAGTTCTCAGTTTTGTCTCTATGATTTGTTTCCTCTTCAAGTAGCCCTAAGCAGAGACTGTGGAAAAGCACTTTCATTGAAAGGGTTTGCCAAACTCCCCAAAAATTACGGGTTTCCGAAATACCAGCAAATATTTTTTCACCCAATCTTGATGATACTTGGTGGTAATGACAAGTACACAAATCCCACTTGGCTCACCAAATTTTGCTCTTCTAGGTTGAAGCATTCGTTTACAGTAGAAGTTTTTATATTTAGGTTTCCCTCTGTTCTCTCCTATATAGATAGATGAATTTGGAACTCTAAATCCAACATGGTTTATAGTAGTTCTTTGAAATTGACAAAAAAAAATAGTTCTCATTTTTTCTCTATGGTTTGTTTCCTCTTCAAAGAGCCCTAGGCACAGACTGGGAAAAGCACATTCATTGAGAAAGGTTGCCATGCTTCTAAGAAATAACGAGTTTCCTAAATACCAGCAAATATTTTTTCACGGAATCTTGATGATAGGTGGTGGTAATGATCAGTACACAAATCCCACTTCGCTCACCAATTGTGTTCTTCTAGGTTGAAGCGTTCGTTTACAGTAGCAGTTTTTATTTTTAGGTTTTACTCTGTTCTCTCCTATATGGATAGATGAATTTGGAACTCTAAATCCAACATGGTTTGTAGTAGCTCTTTGAAACTTGACAAAATAAAGGTGTTCTCATTTTTGTCCCTATGGTTTGTTTTCTCTTCAAGTAGCCCTAGGCACAAACTGTGGAAAAGCACTTTCATTGAAAGGGGTTGCCAAGCGTCTAAGAAATAACGAGTTTCCGAAATACCAGCAAATATTTTTTCACCCAATCTTGATGATAATCGGTGGTAATGATTAGTACACAAATGCCACTTGGCTCACCAAATTGTGTTCTTCTAGGTTGAAGCGTTCTTTTACAAGAGCAGTTTTTATTTTTAGGTTTCACTCTGTTCTCTTTTATATAGATAGATGAATTTGGAACTCTAAATCCAACATGGTTTGTAGTAGCTCTTTGAAACTTGACAAAATGAAGGAGTTCTCAGTTTTGTCTCTATGGTTTGTTTAATCTTCAAGTAGCCCTAGGCACAAAGTGTGGAAAAGCACTTACATTGAAAGGGGTTGCCAAGCTTCTAAGAAATAACGAGTTTCCGAAATACCAGCATATATTTTTTCACCCAATCTTGATGATGCTTGGTGGTAATGATCGGTACATAAATCCCACTTGACTCACCAAATTTTGTTCTTCTATTTTGGAGCGTTAGTTTACAGTAGCAGTTTATATTTTTAGGTCTCCCTCTGTTCTCTCTTATATAGATAGATGAATTTGGAACTCTAAATCCAACATGGTTTGTAGTAGCTCTTTGAAACTTGACAAAATAAAGGAGTTCTCAGTCTTGTCTCTTTGGTTTGTTTCCTCTTCAAGTAGCCCTAAGCAGAGACTGTGGAAAAGCACTTTCATTGAAAGGGGTTGCCAAGCTTCAAAGAAATTACGAGTTTACGAAATACCACATATTTTTTCACCCAATCTTGATGATATTTGGGGGTCATGACAAGTACACAAATCCCACTTGGCTCACCAAATTTTGTTCTTCTAGGTTCAAGCATTCGTTTACAGTAGCAGTTTTTATTTTTAGGTTTCACTCTGTTCTCTCCTATATAGATAGAAGAATTTGGAACTCTAAAATCAACATGGTTTGTAGTAGCTCTCTGAAACTTGACAAAATGAAGGAGTTCTCAGTTTTGTCTTTATTGTTTGTTTCCTCTTCAAGTAGCCCAAGGCACACACTGTGGAAAAGCACTTTCATTGAGAGTTGTTGCCAAGCTTCTAAGAAATAAAATTTTCAAAAATACCAGCAAATATTTTTTCACCCAATCTTGATGATACTGGTGGTAATGATCAGTACACAAATCCCACTTGACTCACCAAATATGGTTCTTCTAGGTTGAAGCGTTCGTTTAGAGTAGCAGTTCATATTTTTAGGTGTCCCTCTGTTCTCTCCTATATAGGTAGATCAATTTGGAACTCTAAATACAACATGGTTTGTAGTAGCTCTTTGAACTTGACAAAATAAAGGAGTTCTCAGTTTTGTCTCTATGATTTGTTTCCTCTTCAAGTAGCCCCAGCTACAGACTGTGGAAAAGCACTTTCATTGAGACGGTTTTCCAAGCTTCTAAGAAATAACGAGTTTCCGAAATACCAGCAAATATTTCTTCACCCAATCTTGATGATACTTCATGGTAATGATCAGTACACAAATACAACTTGGCTCACCAAATTGTGTTCTTCTAGGTTGAACCGTTGGTTTACAATAGCAGTTTTTATTTTTAGGTTTCACTCTGTTCTCTTTTATATAGATAGATGAATTTGGAACTCTAAATCCAACATGGTTTGTAGTAGCTCTTTGAAACTTGACAAAATGAAGGAGTTCTCAGTTTTGTCTCTATGATTTGTTTCCTCTTCAAGTAGCCCTAGGCACAGACTGTGGAAAAGAACTTTCATTGAGGGGGTTGCCAGGCTTCTAAGAAATAATGAGTTTCTGAAATACCAGCAAATATTTTTTCACCCAATCTTGATGATACTTGGTGTTAATGACAAGTACGCAAATACCCCTTGACTCAAAAATTGTGTTCTTCTAGGTTGAAGCGTTCGTTTACAGTAGCAGTTTTTATATTTAGGTTTTGCTCTGTTCTCTTTTATATACATAGATGAATTTGGAACTCTAAATCCAACATGGTTTGTAATAGCTCTTTGAAAATTGACAAAATGAAGGAGTTCTCAGTTTTGTCTCTATGTTTTGTTTCCTCTTCAAGTAGCCCTAGGCACAGACTGTGGAAAAGCACTTTCATTGAGAGGAGTTTGCCAGGTTTCTAAGTAATAACGATTTTCGGAAATACCAGCAATATTTTTTCACCCAATCTTGATGATACTTGTTGGTAATGACAAGTACACAAATCCCACCTGGCTCACCAAATTTTGTTCTTCTAGGGTGAAGCGTTCGATTACGGTAGCAGTTTATATTTTTAGGTTTCACACTGTTCTCTCCTATATAGATAGATGAATTTGGAACTCTAAATCCAATATGGTTTGTAGTAGCTCTTTGAAACTTGACAAAATAAAAAATTTCTCAGTTTTGTCTCTAGGTTTGATTTCTCTTCAAGTAGCCCGAGGCACAGACTTTGGAAAAGCAAGTCCATTTACAGGGTTTCTCAAGCTTCTAAGAAATAACGAGTTTCCAAAATACCAGCAAAAATTTTTTCACCCAATCTTGATGATACTTGGTGGAAATGATCAGTACACCAATCCCACTTGGCTCACTAAATTTTATTCTTCTAGGTTGAAGCGTTCGTCTACAGTAGAAGTTTTTATATTTAGGGTTCACTCTGTTCTCTTCTATAGAGATAGATGAATTTGGAACTCTAAATCCAACATGGTTGGTAGTAGCTCTTTGAAACTTGACAAAATAAAGGATTTCTCAGTTTTGTCTCTATGATTTGTTTCCTCTTCAAGTACCCCTAAGCAGAGACTGTGGAAAAGCACTTTCATTGAAAGGGGTTGCCAAGCTTCCAAGAAATTACGAGTTTACGAAACACCAGCAAACATTTTTTCACCCAATCTTGATGATACTTTTTGGTAATGATCGGTACAGAAATCCCACTTGACTCACCAAATTTTGTTCTTCTAGTTTGAAGCGTTCGTTTACATTAGCAGTTTTTATTTTTAGGTTTTCTCTCTGTTCTCTCGTATATAGATAGCTGAATTTGGAACTCTAAATCCAACATGGTTTGTACTAGCTCTTTGAATCTTGACAAAACAAGTAGTTCTCAGTTTTGTCCCTATGGTTTGTTTCCTCTTCAAGTAGCCCTAGGTACAGATTGTGGAAAAGCATTTTCATTGAGAGGGGTTGCCAAGCTACTAAGAAATAACGAGTTTCCAAAATACCAGCAAATATTTTTTAACCCAAACTTGATGATCCTTGGTGGTAATGACAGGTACTCAAATCCCACTTGGCTCACCCAATTTTGTTCCTCTAGGTTGAAGCGTTCGTTTACAGTAGCAGTTTTTATTTTTGGTTTAACTCTGTTCTCTCCTATATAGGTAGATGAATTTGGAACTCTAAATCCAACATGGTTTGTAGTAGCTCTTTGAAACTTGACAAAATAAAGGAGTTCTCAGTTTTGTCTCTATGGTTTGTTTCCTCTTCAAGTAGCCCTAAGCAGAGACTGTGGAAAAGCACTTTAATTGAAAGAAGTTGCCAAGCTTCCAAGAAATTACGAGTTTCCGAAATACCAGCAAATACTTTTTCACCCAATCTTGATGATATGTGGTTTTAATAACAAGTACACAAATCCCACTTGGCTCACCAAATTTAGTTCTTCTAGGTTTAAGTGATCGTGTACAGTAGCAGTTTTTATTTTTAGGTTTCACTTTGTTCTTTCCTATATAGGTAGATGAATTTGGAACTCTTAATCCAACATGGTTTGAAGTAGCGCTTTGAAACTTGACAAAATAAAGGAGTTCTCAGTTTTTTCTCTATGGTTTGTTTCCTCTTCAAGTAGCCCAAGGCACAGACTGTGGAAAAGCACTTTCATTGAGAGGGGTGGCCAAGCTTCTACGAAATAACGAGTTTCCGAAATACCAGCAAATATTTTTTCACCCAATCTTGATGATACTTGGTGGTAATGATCAGTACACCAATCCCACTTGGCTCACCAAATTGTGTTCTTCTAGGTTGAAGCTTTCGTCTACAGTAGCAGTTTTTATATTTAGGTTTCACTCTGTTCTCTTTCATATATATAGATGAATTTGGAACTCTAATACAAACATGGATTGTAGTAGCTCTTTGAAACTTGACAAAATAAAGTAGGTCTCCGTTTTGTCTCTATGGTTTGCTTCCTCTTCAAGTAGCCCTAGGCACAGACTGTGGAAAAGCACTTTCATTGAGAGGGGTTGCCAAGCCCCTAAGAAATAATGAGTTTTCGAAATACCAGCAAATATTTTTTCACCCAATCTTGATGGTGCTTGGTGGAAATGATCGGTACAGAAATCCCACTTGTCTCACCAATTTTGTTCTTCTAGTTTGAAGCGTTCGTTTAAAGTAGCAGTTTATATTTTTAGGTTTCCCTCTGTTCTCTCCTATATAGATAGCTGAATTTTAACTCTAAATCCAACATGGTTTGTACTAGCACTTTGAAACTTGATAAAAAAAGTAGTTCTCAGTTTTGTTTCTATGATTTCTTTCCTCTTCAAGAAGCCCTAAGCAGAGACTGTGGAAAAGCACTTTCATTGAAAGGGGTTGCCAAGCTTCCAAGAAATTACGAGTTTCCGAAATACCAGCAAATACTTTTTCACCCAATCTTGATGATAAGTGGTGGTAATGAGAAGTACACAAATCCCACTTGGCTCACCAAATTTTGTTCTTCTCGGTTGAAGCATTCGTTTACAGTAGCAGTTTTTATTTTTTCGGATTCACTTTGTTCTCTCCTATATAGATAGATGAATTTGGAAATCTAAATCCAACATGGTTTGTAGTAGCTCCTTGAAACTTGACAACATAAAGGAGTTCTCAGTTTTGTCTCTATGGTTTATTTCCTCTTCAGGTAGCCCTAGGCACAGACTGTGGAAAAGCACTTTCATTGTGAGGGGTTGCCAAGCCTCTAAGAAATAATGAGTTTTCGAAATACCAGCAAATATTTTTTCACCCAGTCTTGATGGTGCTTGGTGGTACTGATCGGTACAGAAATCCCACTTGACTCACCAAATTTTGTTCTTCTCGGTTGAAGCATTCGTTTACAGTAGCAGTTTTTATTTTTGGTTTCACTCTGTTCTCTCCTATATAGGTAGATGAATTTGGAACTCCAAATCCAACATGGTTTGTAGTAGCTCTTTGAAACTTGACAAAATAAAGGAGTTCTCAGTTTTGTCTCTATGGTTTGTTTCCTCTTCAAGTAGCCCTAAGCAGAGACTGTGGAAAAGCACTTTAATTGAAAGAAGTTGCCAAGCTTCCAAGAAATTACGAGTTTCCGAAATACCAGCAAATACTTTTTCACCCAATCTTGATGATATGTGGTTTTAATAACAAGTACACAAATCCCACTTGGCTCACCAAATTTAGTTCTTCTAGGTTTAAGTGATCGTGTACAGTAGCAGTTTTTATTTTTAGGTTTCACTTTGTTCTTTCCTATATAGGTAGATGAATTTGGAACTCTTAATCCAACATGGTTTGAAGTAGCGCTTTGAAAGTTGACAAAATAAAGGAGTTCTCAGTTTTTTCTCTATGGTTTGTTTCCTCTTCAAGTAGCCCAAGGCACAGACTGTGGAAAAGCACTTTCATTGAGAGGGGTGGCCAAGCTTCTACGAAATAACGAGTTTCCGAAATACCAGCAAATATTTTCTCACCCAAACTTGATGATACTTGGTGGTAATGATCAGTACACCAATCCCACTTGGCTCACCAAATTGTGTTCTTCTAGGTTGAAGCTTTCGTCTACAGTAGCAGTTTTTATATTTAGGTTTCACTCTGTTCTCTTTCATATATATAGATGAATTTGGAACTCTAATACAAACATGGATTGTAGTAGCTCTTTGAAACTTGACAAAATAAAGTAGGTCTCCGTTTTGTCTCTATGGTTTGTTTCCTCTTCAAGTAGCCCTAGGCACAGACTGTGGAAAAGCACTTTCATTGAGAGGGGTTGCCAAGCCTCTAAGAAATAATGAGTTTTCGAAATACCAGCAAATATTTTTTCACCCAGTCTTGATGGTGCTTGGTGGTACTGATCGGTACAGAAATCCCACTTGACTCACCAAATTTTGTTCTTCTCGGTTGAAGCATTCGTTTACAGTAGCAGTTTTTATTTTTCGGTTTCACTTTGTTCTCTCCTATATAGATAGATGAATTTCGAAATCTAAATCCAACATGGTTTGTAGTAGCTCCTTGAAACTTGACAAAATAAAGGAGTTCTCACTTTTGTCTCAATGGTTTGTTTCCTCTTCAAGTAGCCCTAGGCACAGACTGTGGAAAAGCACTTTCATTGAGAGGGTTTGCAAGCTTCTAAGAAATAATGAGTTTCCTAATTACCAGGAAATATTTTTCCACCCAATCTTTATGATACTTGGTTTTAATAATCAGTACACCAATCCCACTTGGCTCACCAAATTTTGTTTTTCTAGGTTGAAGCGTTCGTCTACAGTAGCAGTTTTTATATTTAGGTTTCACTCTGTTCTCTTCTATATAGATACATGAATTTGGAACTCTAAATCCAACATGGTTTGTAGTAGCTCGTTGAAACTTTACAAAATAAAGGAGTTCTCAGTATTGTCTCTATGGTTTGTTTCCTCTTCAAGGAGCCCTAGGCACAGATGTGGAAAAGCATTTTCAATGAAAGCGATTGCCAAGCTTCCAAGAAATAACGAGTTTCCGAAATACCAGCAAATATTTTTTCACCCAATCTTTATGATACTTGGTGGTAATGATCGGTGCAGAAATCCCACTTGACTCACCAAATTTTGTTCTTCTAGTTTGAAGCCTTCGTTTACAGTAGCAGTCTATATTTTTAGGTTTCCCTCTGTTCTCTCCTATATAGATACCTGAATTTGGAACTCTAAATCCAACATGGTTTGCAGTAGATCTTTGAAACTTGACAAAATAAAGTCGTTCTCAGTTTTGTCTCTAAGGTTTGTTTCCTCTTCAAGTAGCCCTAAGCAGAGACTGTGGAAAAGCACTTTTATTGAAAGGGGTTGCCAAGCTTTCAAGAAATTACGAGTTTCCGAAACACCAGCAAACATTTTTTCACCCAATCTTGATGATACTTTTTGGTAATGATCGGTACAGAAATCCCACTTGACTCACTAAATTTTGTTCTTCTAGTTTGAAGCGATCGTTTACAGTAGCAGTTTATATTTTTAGGTTTCCCTCTGTTCTCTCTTATATATATAGCTGAATTTGGAACTCTAAATCCAACATGGTTTGTACTAGCTCTTTGAAACTTGACAAAAAAAGTAGTTCTCAGTTTTGTCTCTCTGGTTTGTTTCCTCTTCAAGTAGCCCTAGGTACAGATTGTGGAAAAGCATTTTCATTGAGAGGGGTTGCCAAGCTTCTAAGAAATAACGAGTTTCCAAAATACCAGCAAATATTTTTTCACCCAATCCTGATGATACTTTTTGGTAATGATCAGTACACACATCCCACTTGGCTCAACTAATTTTGTTCTTCTAGGTTGAAGCTTTCGTTTACAGTAGCAGTTTTTATTTTTAGGTTTCACTCTCTTCTCTCCTATATAGATAGATGAATTTGGAAATCTAAATCCAACATGGTTTGTAGTAGCTCTTTGAAACTTGACAATATAAATGAGTTCTCAGTTTTGTCTCTATGGTTTGTTTCCTCTTCAAGTAGCCCTAGGCACAGACTGTGGAAAAGCACTTTCAATGAGAGTTGTTGCCAAACTTCTAAGAAATAACGAGTTTCCAAAATACCAGCAAATATTTTTTCACCCAATCTTGATGATACTGGTGGTAATGATGAGTACACAAATCCCACAAGACTCACCAAATTTGTTTCTTCTAGGTTGAAGCGTTCGTTTACAGTAGCAGTTTATATTTTTAGTGTCCCTTTGTTCTCTAATATAGATAGATGAATTTGGAACTTTAAATCCAATATGGTTTGTAGTAGCTATTTGAAACTTGACAAAATAAAGGAGTTCTCAGTTTTGTCTCTATGATTTGTTTCCTCCTGAAGTATCCCTAAGCAGAGACTGTGGAAAAGCACTTTCATTGAAAGGGGTTGCCAAGCTTCCATGAAATTACGAGTTTACGAAATACCAGCAAATATTTATTCACCCAATCTTGATGATACTTGGTGTTAATGACAAGTACGCAAATACCCCTTGACTCAAAAATTGTGTTCTTCTAGGTTGAAGCGTTCGTTTACAGTAGCAGTTTTTATTTTTAGGTTTTGCTCTGTTCTCTTTTATATAGATAGATGAATTTGGAACTCTAAATCCAACATGGTTTGTAGTAGCTCTTTGAAAATTGACAAAATGAAGGAGTTCTCAGTTTTGTCTCTATGTTTTGTTTCCTCTTCAAGTAGCCCTAGGCACAGACTGTGGAAAAGCACTTTCATTGACAGGAGTTTGCCAGGTTTCTAAGTAATAACGATTTTTGGAAATACCAGCAATATTTTTTCACCCAATCTTGATGATACTTGTTGGTAATGACAAGTACACAAATCCCACCTGGCTCACCAAATTTTGTTCTTCTAGGGTGAAGCGTTCGTTTACGGTAGCAGTTTATATTTTTAGGTTTCACTCTGTTCTCTCCTATATAGATAGATGAATTTGGAACTCTAAATACAATATGGTTTGTAGTAGCTCTTTGAAACTTGACAAAATAAAAAATTTCTCAGTTTTGTCTCTAGGTTTGATTTCTCTTCAAGTAGCCCGAGGCACAGACTTTGGAAAAGCAAGTCCATTTTCAGGGTTTCTCAAGCTTCTAAGAAATAACGAGTTTCCGAAATACCAGCAAATATTTTTTCACCCAATCTTGATGATACTTGGTGGAAATGATCAGTACACCAATCCCACTTGGCTCACTAAATTTTATTCTTCTAGGTTGAAGCGTTCGTCTACAGTAGAAGTTTTTATATTTAGGGTT
Organism: Callospermophilus lateralis; assembly: GCF_048772815.1. Taxonomy (NCBI): domain Eukaryota; kingdom Metazoa; phylum Chordata; class Mammalia; order Rodentia; family Sciuridae; genus Callospermophilus; species Callospermophilus lateralis. The sequence goes on from NW_027511916.1 coordinate 10,189, forward strand.
CACTCTGTTCTCTTCTATAGAGATAGATGAAGTTGGAACTCTAAATCCAACATGGTTGGTAGTAGCTCTTTGAAACTTGACAAAATAAAGGATTTCTCAGTTTTGTCTCTATGATTTGTTTCCTCTTCAAGTAGCCCTAAGCAGAGACTGTGGAAAAGCACTTTCATTGAAAGGGGTTGCCAAGCTTCCAAGAAATTACGAGTTTCCGAAACACCAGCAAACATTTTTTCACCCAATCTTGATGATACTTTTTGGTAATGATCGGTACAGAAATCCCACTTGACTCACCAAATTTTGTTCTTCTAGTTTGAAGCGTTCGTTTACAGTAGCAGTTTTTATTTTTAGGTTTTCTCTCTGTTCTCTCGTATATAGATAGCTGAATTTGGAACTCTAAATCCAACATGGTTTGTACTAGCTCTTTGAATCTTGACAAAAAAAGTAGTTCTCAGTTTTGTCCCTATGGTTTGTTTCCTCTTCAAGTAGCCCTAGGTACAGATTGTGGAAAAGCATTTTCATTGAGAGGGGTTGCCAAGCTACTAAGAAATAACGAGTTTCCAAAATACCAGCAAATATTTTTTCACCCAATCTTGATGATACTTGGTGGTAATGATCAGTACACAAATCCCACTTGGCCATCAAATTTTGTTTTTCTAGGTTTAAGAGTTCGTCTACAGTAGCAGTTTTTATATTTAGGTTTCACACTGTTCTCTCCTATATAGATAGATGAATTTGGAACTCTAAATCCAACATGGTTTGTAGTACCTGTTTGAAACTTGAGAAAATAAAGGAGTTCTTAGTTTTGTCTCTAAGGTTTGTTTCCTCTTCAAGTAGCCCTATGCACAGACAGCACTTTCATTTGGAGGGGTTGCCAAGCTTCTACGAAATAACGAGTTTCCAAAACACCAGCAAATATTTTTTCACCCAATCTTGATGATACTTGGTGGTAATGATAAGTCAACAAATCGCCCTTGGCTCAAAAAATTTTGTTCTTCTAGGTTTAAGAGTTCGTCTACAGTAGCAGTTTTTATATTTAGGTTTCATACTGTTCTCTCCTATATAGATAGATGAATTTGGAACTCTAAATCCAACATGGTTTGTAGTAGCTCTTTGAAACTTAACAAAATAAAGGAGTTGTCAGTTTTGTCTCTATGATTTCTTTCCTTTTCAAGTAGCCCTAAGAAGAGACTGTGGAAAAGCACTTTCATTGAAAGGGGTTGCCAAGCTTCCATGAAATTAGGATTTTCCGAAATACCAGCAAATATATTTTAACCCAAACTTGATGATCCTTGGTGGTAATGACAGGTACTCAAATCCCACTTGGCTCACCCAATGTTGTTCCTCTAGGTTGAAGCGTTCGTTTACAGTAGCAGTTTTTATTTTTGGTTTCACTCTGTTCTCTCCTATATAGGTAGATGAATTTGGAACTCTAAATCCAACATGGTTTGTAGTAGCTCTTTGAAACTTGACAAAATAAAGGAGTTCTCAGTTTTGTCTCTATGGCTTGTTTCCTCTTCATGTAGCCCTAAGCAGAGACTGTGGAAAAGCACTTTAATTGAAAGAAGTTGCCAAGCTTCCAAGAAATTACGAGCCCGAAATACCAGCAAATACTTTTTCACCCAATCTTGATGATATGTGGTTTTAATAACAAGTACACAAATCCCACATGGCTCACCAAATTTAGTTCTTCTAGGTTTAAGTGATCGTGTACAGTAGCAGTTTTTATTTTTAGGTTTCACTTTGTTCTTTCCTATATAGGTAGATGAATTTGGAACTCTTAATCCAACATGGTTTGAAGTAGCGCTTTGAAACTTGACAAAATAAAGGAGTTCTCAGTTTTTTCTCTATGGTTTGTTTCCTCTTCAAGTAGCCCAAGGCACAGACTGTGGAAAAGCACTTTCATTGAGAGGGGTGGCCAAGCTTCTACGAAATAACGAGTTTCCGAAATACCAGCAAATATTTTTTCACCCAAACTTGATGATACTTGGTGGTAATGATCAGTACACCAATCCCACTTGGCTCACCAAATTGTGTTCTTCTAGGTTGAAGCTTTCGTCTACAGTAGCAGTTTTTATATTTAGGTTTCACTCTGTTCTCTTTCATATATATAGATGAATTTGGAACTCTAATACAAACATGGATTGTAGTAGCTCTTTGAAACTTGACAAAATAAAGTAGGTCTCCGTTTTGTCTCTATGGTTTGCTTCCTCTTCAAGTAGCCCTAGGCACAGACTGTGGAAAAGCACTTTCATTGAGAGGGGTTGCCAAGCCCCTAAGAAATAATGAGTTTTCGAAATACCAGCAAATATTTTTTCACCCAATCTTGATGGTGCTTGGTGGAAATGATCGGTACAGAAATCCCACTTGTCTCACCAATTTTGTTCTTCTAGTTTGAAGCGTTCGTTTAAAGAAGCAGTTTGTATTTTTAGGTTTCCCTCTGTTCTCTCCTATATAGATAGCTGAATTTTAACTCTAAATCCAATATGGTTTGTACTAGCACTTTGAAACTTGATAAAAAAAAGTAGTTCTCAGTTTTGTCTCTATGATTTCTTTCCTCTTCAAGTAGCCCTAAGCAGAGACTGTGGAAAAGCACTTTCATTGAAAGGGGTTGCCAAGCTTCCAAGAAATTACGAGTTTCCGAAATACCAGCAAATACTTTTTCACCCAATCTTGATGATAAGTGGTGGTAATGACAAGTACACAAATCCCACTTGACTCACCAAATTTTGTTCTTCTCGGTTGAAGCATTCGTTTACAGTAGCAGTTTTTATTTTTTCGGATTCACTTTGTTCTCTCCTATATAGATAGATGAATTTGGAAATCTAAATCCAACATGGTTTGTAGTAGCTCCTTGAAACTTGACAACATAAAGGAGTTCTCAGTTTTGTCTCAATGGTTTGTTTCCTCTTCAGGTAGCCCTAGGCACAGACTGTGGAAAAGCACTTTCATTGAGAGGGTTTGCAAGCTTCTAAGAAATAATGAGTTTCCTAATTACCAGGAAATATTTTTCCACCCAATCTTTATGATACTTGGTTTTAATAATCAGTACACCAATCCCACTTGGCTCACCAAATTTTGTTTTTCTAGGTTGAAGCGTTCGTCTACAGTAGCAGTTTTTATAATTAGGTTTCACTCTGTTCTATTCTGTATAGATACATGAATTTGGAACTCTAAATCCAACATGGTTTGTAGTAGCTCGTTGAAACTTTACAAAATAAAGGAGTTCTCAGTATTGTCTCTATGGTTTGTTTCCTCTTCAAGGAGCCCTAGGCACAGATGTGGAAAAGCATTTTCAATGAAAGCGATTGCCAAGCTTCCAAGAAATAACGAGTTTCCGAAATACCAGCAAATATTTTTTCACCCAATCTTTATGATACTTGGTGGTAATGATCGGTACAGAAATCCCACTTGACTCACCAAATTTTGTTCTTCTAGTTTGAAGCCTTCGTTTACAGTAGCAGTCTATATTTTTAGGTTTCCCTCTGTTCTCTCCTATATAGATACCTGAATTTGGAACTCTAAATCCAACATGGTTTGTACTAGCTATTTAAAACTTGACAAAATAAAGGAGTTCTCAGTTTTGTCTCTATGATTTGTTTCCTCTTCAAGTAGCGCTAAGCAGAGACTGTGGAAAAGCCCTTTTATTGAAAGGTGTTGCCAAGCTTCCAAGAAATTACGATTTTCTGAAATACAGGCAAATATTTTTTCACCCAATCTTGATGATACTTGGTGGTAATGGCAAGTACTCAAATCCCACTTGGCTCACCAAGTTTTGCTCCTCTAGTTTGAAGAGTTCGTTTACAGTAGCAGTTTTTATTTTTGGTTTCACTCTGTTTTCTCCTATATAGATAGATGAATTTGGAACTCTAAATCCTACATGGTTAGTAGTAGCTCTTTGAAACTTGACAAAATAAAGGAGTTCTCAGTTTTGTCTCTATTTTTTGTTTCCTCTTCAAGTATCCCTAGGCACAGACTGTGGAAAAGGATTTTCTTTGAAAGGAGTTGCCAAGCTTCCAAGAAATTACGATTTTCCGAAATACCAGCAAATACTTTTTCACCCAATCTTGATGATACTTGGTGGTAATGATCAGTACACCAATCCCACTTGACTCAATAAATTTCATTCTTCTAGGTTGAAGCATTCGTCTACAGTAGCAGTTTTTATATTTAGGTATCACTTTGTTCTCTCCTGTAGAGATAGATGAATTTGGAACTCTAAATCCAACATTGTTTGTAGTAGCTCTTTGAAACTTGACAAAATAAAGGTGTTCTCAGTTTTGTCTCTATGGTCTGTTTCCTCTTCAAGTAGCCCTAGGCACAGACTGTGGAAAAGCACTTTCATTGAGAGGGGTGGCCAAGCTTCTAAGAAATAACGAGTTTCCGAAATACCAGCAAATGTTTTTTCACCCAATCTTGATGATACTTGGTGGTAATGATCAGTACACAAATCCCACTTGGCTCACCAAATTTTGTTCTTCTAGGTTGAAGCGTTCGTTTACAGTAGCTGTTTTTATTTTTAGGTTTCACTCTGTTCTCTCCTAGATATATAGATTAATTTGGAACACTAAATCCAATATGGCTTGTAGTAGCTCTTTGAAACTTCACAAAATAAAGTAGTTCTCAGTTTTGTCTCTATGGTTTGTTTCCTCTTCAAGTAGCACAAGGCACAGACTGTGGAAAACCGCTTTCATTAGAGGGGATGCCAAGCTTCTAAGAAATAAAGAGTTTCCGAAATACCAGCAAATATTTTTCCCACAATCTTTATGATACGTGGTGGCAATGATAAGTAAATATATCCCACTTGGATCACCAAATTTTGTTCTTGTAGGTTGAAGCGTTCGTTTACAGTAGCAGTTTTTATTTTTTAGGTTTCACTCTGTTCGCTCCTATATAGAGAGATAAATTTGGATCTCTAAATCCAACATGGTTGGTAGAAGCTCTTTGAAACTTGACAAAATAAAGGAGTTCTCAGTTTTGTCTCTATGGTTTGTTTCTCTTCATGTAGCCCTAGGCACAGACTGTGGAAAAGCACTTTCATTGAGAGGGATTGCCAAGCTTCTAAGAAATAACGAATTTCCGCAATACCAGCAAATATTTTTTCTCCAAATCTTCATGATACTTGGTGGTAGTGATCAGTACACAAATCCCACTCGGCTCACCAAATTTTGTTCTTCTAGGTTGAAGCGTTCGTTTACAGTAGCAGTTTTTATATTTAGGTTTCCCTCTGTTCTCTCCTATATAGATTGATGAATTTGAAACTCTAAATCCAACATGGTTTGTAGTAGCTCTTTGAAAGTTGACAAAATAATGTAGTTCTCAGTTTTGTCTCTATGGTTTGTTTCCTCTTCAAGTAGCCCTAGGCACAGACTGTGGAAAAGCACTTTCATTCAGAGGGGTTGCCAAGCTTCTCAGAAATAACGAGTTTCCGAATTACCAGCAAATATTTTTTCACCCAATCTTCATGATACTTGGTGGTAATGATCAGTAAACACATCCCACTTGGCTCACCAAATTTTGTTCTTCGATGTTGAAGCGTTCGTCTACAGTAGCAGTTTTTATATTTAGGTTTCACTCTGTTCTCTCCTATGCAGATACATGAATTTGGAACACTAAATCCAACATGGTTCGTAGTAGCTTTTGAAACTTGACAAAGTAAAGGAGTTCTCAGTTTTGTCTCTATGTTTTGTTTACTCTTCAATTAGCCCTAGGCACAGACTGTGGAAAAGCAATTTCATAGAAAGGGTTTGAAAAGCTTCCATGAAATTACGAGTTTACGAAATACAAGCAAATATATTTTCACCCAATCTGGATGATACGTGGTGTTAATGACGGGTACACAAATCCCAATTGCCTCGCCAAATTTTGTTCTTCTAGGTTGAAGTGTTCGTTTACAGTGGCAGTTTTATTTTTAGGTTTCACTTTGTTCTCTTTTATATAGATAGATGAATTTGGAACTCTAAATCCAACATGGTTTGTCGTAGCTCTTTGAAACTTGACAAAAAAAAAGGAGTTGTCAGTTTTTTTCTCTATGGTTTGTTTCTTCTTCAAGTAGCCCTAGGCACAGACTGTGGAAAAGCACTTTCATTGAGAGGGGTTGCCAAGCTTCTAAGAAATAACGAGTTTCTGAAATACCAGCAAATATTTATTCACCCAATCTTGATGATACTTGGTGGTAATGATCAGTACACAAATCCCACTTGGCTCACCAGATTTTGTTCTTCTAGGTTGAAGCGTTCGTCTACAGTAGCAGTTATTATATTTAGGTTTCACTCTGTTCTCTTCTATACAGATACATGAATTTGGAACACTAAATCCAACATGGTTCGTAGTAGCTCTTTGAAACTTGACAAAATAAAGGAGTTCTCAGTTTTGTCTCTATGGTTTGTTTACTCTTCAAGTAGCCCTAGGCACAGACTGTGGAAAAGCAATTTCATTGAAAGGGGTTGAAAAGCTTCCATGAAATTACGAGTTTCCGAAATACAAGCAAATATATTTTCACCCAATCTGGATGATACGTGGTGTTAATGACAGGTACACAAATCCCACTTGGCTCACCAAATTTTGTTCTTCTAGGTTGAAGCGTTCGTCTACAGTAGCAGTTTTTATATTTAAGTTTCACTCTGTTCTCTCCTATATAGATAGATGAATTTGGAACACTAAATCCAATATGGCTTGTAGTAGCTCTTTGAAACTTCACAAAATAAAGTAGTTCTCAGTTTTGTCTCTATGGTTTGTTTCCTCTTCAAGTAGCACAAGGCACAGACTATGGAAAACCGCTTTCATTAGAGGGGATGCCAAGCTTCTAAGAAATAAAGAGTTTCCGAAATACCAGCAAATATTTTTCCCACAATCTTTATGATACGTGGTGGCAATGATAAGTAAATATATCCCACTTGGATCACCAAATTTTGTTCTTGTAGGTTGAAGTGTTCGTTTACAGTAGCAGTTTTTATTTTTTAGGTTTCACTCTGTTCTCTCCAATATAGATAGATAAATTTGGATCTCTAAATCCAACATGGTTGGTAGAAGCTCTTTGAAACTTGACAAAATAAAGGAGTTCTCAGTTTTGTCTCTATGGTTTGTTTCTCTTCATGTAGCCCTAGGCACAGACTGTGGAAAAGCACTTTCATTGAGAGGGATTGCCAAGCTTCTAAGAAATAACGAATTTCCGCAATACCAGCAAATATTTTTTCTCCAAATCTTCATGATACTTGGTGGTAGTGATCAGTACACAAATCCCACTCGGCTCACCAAATTTTGTTCTTCTAGGTTGAAGCGTTCGTTTACAGTAGCAGTTTTTATATTTAGGTTTCCCTCTGTTCTCTCCTATATAGATTGATGAATTTGAAACTCTAAATCCAACATGGTTTGTAGTAGCTCTTTGAAAGTTGACAAAATAATGTAGTTCTCAGTTTTGTCTCTATGGTTTGTTTCCTCTTCAAGTAGCCCTAGGCACAGACTGTGGAAAAGCACTTTCATTGAGAGGGGTTGCCAAGCTTCTAAGAAATAACGAGTTTCCGAAATACCAGCAATTATTTTTTCACCCAATCTTGATGATACATGGTTGTAATGATCAGTCCACAAATCCCACTAGGCTCACCAAATTTTGTCCTTCTAGTTTTAAGCGTTCGTCTACAGTAGCAGTTTTTATATTTAGGTTTCACTCTGTTCCCTCTTATATAGATAGATGAATTTGAAACTCTAAATCCAGCATGGTTTCTAGTAGTGCTTTGAAAATTGACAAAATAAAGCAGTTCTCAGTATTGTCTCTATGGTTTGTTTCCTCTTCAAGTAGCCCTAAGCAGAGACTGTGGAAAAGCACTTTAATTGAAAGAAGTTGCCAAGCTTCCAAGAAATTACGAGTTTCCAAAATACCAGCAAATACTTTTTCACCCAATCTTGATGATATGTGGTTTTAATAACAAGTACACAAATCCCACTTGGCTCACCAAATTTAGTTCTTCTAGGTTTAAGTGTTCGTCTACAGTAGCAGTTTTTATTTTTAGGTTTCACTTTGTTCTTTCCTATATAGGTAGATGAATTTGGAACTCTTAATCCAACATGGTTTGAAGTAGCTCTTTGAAACTTGACAAAATAAAGGAGTTCTCAGTTTTTTCTCTATGGTTTGTTTCCTCTTCAAGTAGCCCAAGGCACAGACTGTGGAAAAGCACTTTCATTGAGAGGGGTGGCCAAGCTTCTACGAAATAACGAGTTTCCGAAATACCAGCAAATATTTTTTCACCCAAACTTGATCATACTTGGTGGTAATGATCAGTACACCAATCCCACTTGGCTCACCAAATTGTGTTCTTCTAGGTTGAAGGTTTCGTCTACAGTAGCAGTTTTTATATTTAGGTTTCACTCTGTTCTCTTTCATATATATAGATGAATTTGGAACTCTAATACAAACATGGTTTGTAGTAGTTCTTTGAAACTTGACAAAATAAAGTAGGTCTCAGTTTTGTCTCTATGGTTTGTTTCCTCTTCAAGTAGCCCTAGGCACAGACTGTGGAAAAGCACTTTCATTGAGAGGGGTTGCCAAGACCCTAAGAAATAATGAGTTTTCGAAATACCAGCAAATATTTTTTCACCCAATCTTGATGGTGCTTGGTGGTAATGATCGGTACACAAATCCCACTTGACTCACCAAATTTTGTTCTTCTAGGTTGAAGCATTCGTTTACATTAGCAGTTTATATTTTTAGGTTTCCCTCTTTTCTCTCCTATATAGATAGATGAATTGGGAACTCTAAATCCAACATGGTTTGTATTAGCTCTTTGAAACTTGACAATGTAAAGGAGTTCTCAGTTTTGTCTCTATGATTTGTTTCCTCTTCAAGTAGCCCTAACCAGAGACTGTGGAAAAGCACTTTCATTGAAAGGGGTTGCCAAGCTTCGAAGAAATAACGAGTTTCCGAAATACCAACAAATATTTTTTCACCCAATCTTGATGATACTTGGTGGTAATGATTGGTACAGAAATCCCACTTGACTCACCAAATTTTGTTCTTCTAGTTTGAAGCGTTCGTTTACAGTAGCAGTTTATATTTTTAGGTTTCCCTCTGTTCTCTCATATATATATAGATGAATTTGGAACTCTAAATCCAACATGGTTTGTACTAGATCTTTGAAACTTGACAAAAAAAAGTAGTTCTCAGTTTTGTCTCTACGGTTTGTTACCTATTCAAGTAGCCCTAAGCACAGACTGTGGAAAAGCAATTTCATTGAAAGGAGTTGCCAAGGTTCCAAAAAATTACGAGTTTCCAAAATTCCAGCAAATATTTTTTCACCCAATCTTGATGATACGTGGTGGTAATGACAAATACACAAATCCCACTTGGCTCACCAAATTTTGTTCTTCTAGGTTGAAGCGTTCGTTTTCAGTAGCAGTTTTTATTTTTAGGATTCACTTTGTTCTCTCCTATATAGATAGATGAATTTGAACTCTAAATCAAACATGCTTTGTAGCAGCTCTTTGAAACTTGACAAAATAATGGCGTTCTCAGTTTTGTCTCTATGGTTTGTTTC
>NW_027511917.1:0-19704 GCF_048772815.1 Callospermophilus lateralis
GATTTGTGTACTTATCATTACCACCAAGTATCATCAAGTTTGGGTGAAAAAATATTTGGGGGTGTTTCGGAAACTTGGAATTTCTTAGAAGCTTTGCAACCACTCTCAATGAAAGTGCTTTTCCACAGTCTGTGCCTAGGTCTACTTGAAGAGGAAACAAACCATAGAGACAAAACTGAGAACTCCTTTATTTTGTCAAGTTTCAAAGAGCAACTACAAACCATGTTGGATTTAGTGTTAAAAATTCATCTATGTATATAGGAGAGAACAGAGGGAAACCTAAATATAAAAACTGCTACTGTAGCGAACGCTTCAACCTAGAAGAACAAAATTTGGTGAGCCAAGTGGGATTTGTGTACTGATCATTACCACAAAGTATCATCAAGACTGGGTGAAAAAATATTTGCTGTTATTTTGGAAACTCGTTATTTCTTAGAAGCTTGGCAACCCATCTCAATGAAAGTGCTTCCACAGTCTGTGCCTAGGGTTACTTGAAGACGAAACAAACCATAGAGACAAAACTGAGAACTTCTTTATTTTGTCAAGTTTCAAAGAGCTACTACAATCCATGTTGGATTTAGAGTTCCACATTCATCTCACTATATAGGAGAGAACAGAGAGAAACCTAAATATAAAACCTGCTACTGTAGACGAACGCTTCAACCTAGAAGAATAAAATTTGGTGAGCCAAGTGGGATTTGTGTACTGATCATTAGCAACAAGTATCATCAAGATTGGGTGAAAAAATATTTGCTGGTATTTCACAAACTCGTTATTTCTTAGAAGCTTGGCAACCCCTCTCAATGAAAGTGCTTTTCCACAGTGTGCGCATAGGGCTACGTGAAGAGGAAACAAACCATAGAGACAAAACTCAGAACTCCATTATTTTGTCAAGTTTCAAAGAGCTACTACAAACCATGTTGGATTTAGAGTTCCAAATTCATCTATCTATATATGAGAGAACAGAGGGAAACCTAAATATAAAAACGGCTACTGTAGAGGAACGTTTCAACCTAGAAGAACAAAATTTGGTGACCAAGTGGGAGTTGTGTACTGATCATTACCACCAAGTATCATCAAGATTGGGTGAAAAAATATTTGCTGGTATTTCAGAAACTCGTTATTTCTTAGAAGCTTTGCAACCCCTCTCAATGAATGTGCTTTTCCACAGTGTGTGCCTAGGGCTAATAGAAGAGGAAACAATCCATAGAGACAAAACTGAGAACGCCTTTATTTTGTCAAGTTTCAAAGAGCTACTAAAAACCATGTTGGATTTACAGTTCCAAATTCATCTATCTACACAGGAGAGAACAGAGGGAAACCTAAATATAAAAACTGCTACTGTAGCGAAGGCTTCAACCTAGAAAAACAAAATATGGTGAGCCAAGTGGGATTTGTGTACTGATCATTACCACAAAGTATCATCAAGACTGGGTGAAAAAATATTTGCTGGTATTTCGGAAACTCGTTATTTCTTAGAAGCTTGGCAAACCCTCTCAATGAAAGTGGATTTCCACAGTGTGTTCCTAGGGCTAATAGAAGAGGAAACAATCCATAGAGACAAAACTGAGAACGCCTTTATTTTGTGAAGTTTCAAAGAGGTACTACAAACCATGTTCGATTTACAGTTCCAAATTCATCTATCTATACAGGAGAGAACAGAGGGAAACCGAAATATAAAAACTGCAACTGTAGTCGAACGCTTCAACCTAGAAGAACAAAATTTGGTGAGCCAAGTGGGATTTGTGTACTGACCATTACCATCAAGTATCATCAGATTGGGTGAAAAAATATTTGCTGGTATTTCGGAAACTCGTAATTTCTTAGAAGCTTGGCAACCCCTCTCAATGAAAGTTCTTTTCCACAGTCTGTGCCAAGGGCTACTTGAAGAGGAAATAAACCATAGAGACAAAACTGAAAACTCCTTTATTTTGTCAAGTTTCAAAGAGCTACTACAAACCATGTTGGATTTAGAGTTCCAAATTCATCTATCTATATATGAGACAACAGAGGGAAACCTAGATATAAAAACTGCTACTGCAGACGAACGCTTCAAACTAGAAGAACAAAATTTGGTGAGCCAAGTGGGATTTGTGTACTGATCATTACCACCAAGTATCATCAAGATTGGGTTAAACAATATTTGCTGGTATTTTGGAAACTCGTTATTCCTTAGAAGCTTGGCAACCCATCTCAATGAAAGTGCTTTCCACAGTCTGTGCCTAGGGCTACATGAAGAGGAAACAAACCATAGAGACAAAACTGAGAACTCTTTTATTTTGTCAAGTTTCAAAGAGCTACTACAAACCATGTTGGATTTAGAGTTCCAAATTCATCTATCTATATAGGAGAGAACAGAGAAAAACCTAAATATAAAAACTGCTACTTTAGACGAACGCTTCAACCTAGAAGAACAAAATTTGGTGAGCCAAGTGGGATTTGTGTACTGATCATTACCACCAAGTATCATCAAGATTGGGTGAAAAAATATTTGCTGGTATTTCGGAAATTCGTTATTTCTTAGAAGCTTGACAACCATCTTAATTAAAGTGCTTCCACAGTCTGTGCCTAGGGCTACTTGAAGAGGAAACAAACCATAGAGACAAAACTGAGAACTCCTTTATTTTGTCAAGTTTCAAAGAGCTACTACAAACCATGTTCGATTTAGAGTTCCAAACTCATCTATCTATATATGAGAGAACAGAGTGAAACCTAAATATAAAAACTGCTACTGTACACGAACGCTTCAACCTAGAAGAACAAAATTTGGTGAGCCAAGTGGGATTTGTGTACTGATCATCAGCAACAACTATCATCAAGATTGGCTGAAAACATATTTACTGGTATTTCGGAAACTCGTTATTTCTTAGAAGCTTGGCAACCCCTCTCAATGAAATTGCTTTTCCACAGTCTGTGCCTAGGGCTACTTGAAGAGGAAACAAACCATAGAGACAAAACTGAGAACTCCTTTATTTTGTCAAGTTTCAAAGAGCTACTATAAACCATGTTGGATTTAGAGTTGCAAATTCATCTATCTATACAGGAGAGAACAGAGGGAAACCGAAATATAAAAACTGCTACTGTAGCGAAGGCTTCAACCTAGAAGAACAAAATATGGTGAGCCAAGTGGGATTTGTGTACTGATCATTACCACAAAGTATCATCAAGACTGGGTGAAAAAATATTTGCTGGTATTTCGGAAATTCGTTATTTCTTAGAAGCTTGACAACCATCTTAATTAAAGTGCTTCCACAGTCTGTGCCTAGGGCTACTTGAAGAGGAAACAAACCATAGAGACAAAACTGAGAACTCCTTTATTTTGTCAAGTTTCAAAGAGCTACTACAAACCATGTTCGATTTAGAGTTCCAAATTCATCTAACTATATAGGAGAGAACAGAGAGAACCCTAAATATAAAAACTGCTACTGTAGACGAATGCTTCAACCTAGAAGAACAAAATTTGGTGAGGAAAGTGGGATTTGTGTACTGATCATTACCACCAAGTATCATCAAGATTGGGTGAAAAAATATTTGCTGGAATTTCAAATATTCATAATTTCTTAGAAGCTTCGCAACCCCTCTCAATGAAAGTGCTTTTCCACAGTGTGTGCCTAGGGCTAATAGAAGAGGAAACAATCCATAGAGACAAAACTGAGAACGCCTTTATTTTGTCAAGTTTCAAAGAGCTACTACAAACCATGTTGGATTTAGAGTTCCAAATTCATCTATCTATACAGGAGAGAACAGAGGGAAACCGAAATATAAAAACTGCTACTGTAGCGAAGGCTTCAACCTAGAAGAACAAAATATGGTGAGCCAAGTGGGATTTGTGTACTGATCATTACCACAAAGTATCATCAAGACTGGGTGAAAAAATATTTGCTGGTATTTTGGAAACTCGTTATTTCTTAGAAGCTTGGAAACCCATCTCAATGAAAGTGCTTCCACAGTCTTTGCCTAGGGCTACTTGAAGACGAAACAAACCATAGAGACAAAACTGAGAACTCCTTTATTTTGTCAATTTTCAAAGAGCTACTACAATCCATGTTTGATTTAGAGTTCCACATTCATCTAACTATATAGGAGAGAACAGTAGAAACCTAAATATAAAAACTGCTACTGTAGACGAACGCTTCAACCTAGAAGAACAAAATTTGGTGAGCCAAGTGGGATTTGTGTACTGATCATTAACAACAAGTATCATCAAGATTGGGTGAAAAAATATTTGCTGGTATTTCGGAAACTCGTTATTTCTTAGAAGCTTGGCAACCCCTCTCAATGAAAGTGGATTTCCACAGTGTGTGCCTAGGGCTAATAGAAGAGGAAACAATCCATAGAGACAAAACTGAGAACGCCTTTATTTTGTCAAGTTTCAAAGAGGTACTACAAACCATGTTGTATTTACAGTTCCAAATTCATCTATCTATACAGGAGAGAACAGAGGGAAACCGAAATATAAAAACTGCAACTGTAGACGAACGCTTCAACCTAGAAGAACAAAATTTGGTGAGCCAAGTGGGATTTGTGTACTGATCATTACCACAAAGTATCATCAAGACTGGGTGAAAAAATATTTGCTGGTATTTCGGAAACTCGTTATTTCTTAGAAGCTTGGCAAACCCTCTCAATGAAAGTGGATTTCCACAGTGTGTTCCTAGGGCTAATAGAAGAGGAAACAATCCATAGAGACAAAACTGAGAACGCCTTTATTTTGTGAAGTTTCAAAGAGGTACTACAAACCATGTTCGATTTACAGTTCCAAATTCATCTATCTATACAGGAGAGAACAGAGGGAAACCGAAATATAAAAACTGCAACTGTAGTCGAACGCTTCAACCTAGAAGAACAAAATTTGGTGAGCCAAGTGGGATTTGTGTACTGACCATTACCATCAAGTATCATCAGATTGGGTGAAAAAATATTTGCTGGTATTTCGGAAACTCGTAATTTCTTAGAAGCTTGGCAACCCCTCTCAATGAAAGTTCTTTTCCACAGTCTGTGCCAAGGGCTACTTGAAGAGGAAACAAACCATAGAGACAAAACTGAAAACTCCTTTATTTTGTCAAGTTTCAAAGAGCTACTACAAACCATGTTGGATTTAGAGTTCCAAATTCATCTATCTATATATGAGACAACAGAGGGAAACCTAGATATAAAAACTGCTACTGCAGACGAACGCTTCAAACTAGAAGAACAAAATTTGGTGAGCCAAGTGGGATTTGTGTACTGATCATTACCACCAAGTATCATCAAGATTGGGTTAAACAATATTTGCTGGTATTTTGGAAACTCGTTATTCCTTAGAAGCTTGGCAACCCATCTCAATGAAAGTGCTTTCCACAGTCTGTGCCTAGGGCTACATGAAGAGGAAACAAACCATAGAGACAAAACTGAGAACTCTTTTATTTTGTCAAGTTTCAAAGAGCTACTACAAACCATGTTGGATTTAGAGTTCCAAATTCATCTATCTATATAGGAGAGAACAGAGAAAAACCTAAATATAAAAACTGCTACTTTAGACGAACGCTTCAACCTAGAAGAACAAAATTTGGTGAGCCAAGTGGGATTTGTGTACTGATCATTACCACCAAGTATCATCAAGATTGGGTGAAAAAATATTTGCTGGTATTTCGGAAATTCGTTATTTCTTAGAAGCTTGACAACCATCTTAATTAAAGTGCTTCCACAGTCTGTGCCTAGGGCTACTTGAAGAGGAAACAAACCATAGAGACAAAACTGAGAACTCCTTTATTTTGTCAAGTTTCAAAGAGCTACTACAAACCATGTTCGATTTAGAGTTCCAAACTCATCTATCTATATATGAGAGAACAGAGTGAAACCTAAATATAAAAACTGCTACTGTACACGAACGCTTCAACCTAGAAGAACAAAATTTGGTGAGCCAAGTGGGATTTGTGTACTGATCATCAGCAACAACTATCATCAAGATTGGCTGAAAACATATTTGCTGGTATTTCGGAAACTCGTTATTTCTTAGAAGCTTGGCAACCCCTCTCAATGAAATTGCTTTTCCACAGTCTGTGCCTAGGGCTACTTGAAGAGGAAACAAACCATAGAGACAAAACTGAGAACTCCTTTATTTTGTCAAGTTTCAAAGAGCTACTATAAACCATGTTGGATTTAGAGTTGCAAATTCATCTATCTATACAGGAGAGAACAGAGGGAAACCGAAATATAAAAACTGCTACTGTAGCGAAGGCTTCAACCTAGAAGAACAAAATATGGTGAGCCAAGTGGGATTTGTGTACTGATCATTACCACAAAGTATCATCAAGACTGGGTGAAAAAATATTTGCTGGTATTTCGGAAATTCGTTATTTCTTAGAAGCTTGACAACCATCTTAATTAAAGTGCTTCCACAGTCTGTGCCTAGGGCTACTTGAAGAGGAAACAAACCATAGAGACAAAACTGAGAACTCCTTTATTTTGTCAAGTTTCAAAGAGCTACTACAAACCATGTTCGATTTAGAGTTCCAAATTCATCTATCTATATAGGAGAGAACAGAGAGAACCCTAAATATAAAAACTGCTACTGTAGACGAATGCTTCAACCTAGAAGAACAAAATTTGGTGAGGAAAGTGGGATTTGTGTACTGATCATTACCACCAAGTATCATCAAGATTGGGTGAAAAAATATTTGCTGGAATTTCAAATATTCATAATTTCTTAGAAGCTTCGCAACCCCTCTCAATGAAAGTGCTTTTCCACAGTGTGTGCCTAGGGCTAATAGAAGAGGAAACTATCCATAGAGACAAAACTGAGAACGCCTTTATTTTGTCAAGTTTCAAAGAGCTACTACAAACCATGTTGGATTTAGAGTTCCAAATTCATCTATCTATACAGGAGAGAACAGAGGGAAACCGAAATATAAAAACTGCTACTGTAGCGAAGGCTTCAACCTAGAAGAACAAAATATGGTGAGCCAAGTGGGATTTGTGTACTGATCATTACCACAAAGTATCATCAAGACTGGGTGAAAAAATATTTGCTGGTATTTCGGAAACTCGTTATTTCTTAGAAGCTTGGCAAACCCTCTCAATGAAAGTGGATTTCCACAGTGTGTTCCTAGGGCTAATAGAAGAGGAAACAATCCATAGAGACAAAACTGAGAACGCCTTTATTTTGTGAAGTTTCAAAGAGGTACTACAAACCATGTTCGATTTACAGTTCCAAATTCATCTATCTATACAGGAGAGAACAGAGGGAAACCGAAATATAAAAACTGCAACTGTAGTCGAACGCTTCAACCTAGAAGAACAAAATTTGGTGAGCCAAGTGGGATTTGTGTACTGACCATTACCATCAAGTATCATCAGATTGGATGAAAAAATATTTGCTGGTATTTCGGAAACTCGTAATTTCTTAGAAGCTTGGCAACCCCTCTCAATGAAAGTTCTTTTCCACAGTCTGTGCCAAGGGCTACTTGAAGAGGAAACAAACCATAGAGACAAAACTGAAAACTCCTTTATTTTGTCAAGTTTCAAAGAGCTACTACAAACCATGTTGGATTTAGAGTTCCAAATTCATCTATCTATATATGAGACAACAGAGGGAAACCTAGATATAAAAACTGCTACTGCAGACGAACGCTTCAAACTAGAAGAACAAAATTTGGTGAGCCAAGTGGGATTTGTGTACTGATCATTACCACCAAGTATCATCAAGATTGGGTTAAACAATATTTGCTGGTATTTTGGAAACTCGTTATTCCTTAGAAGCTTGGCAACCCATCTCAATGAAAGTGCTTTCCACAGTCTGTGCCTAGGGCTACATGAAGAGGAAACAAACCATAGAGACAAAACTGAGAACTCTTTTATTTTGTCAAGTTTCAAAGAGCTACTACAAACCATGTTGGATTTAGAGTTCCAAATTCATCTATCTATATAGGAGAGAACAGAGAAAAACCTAAATATAAAAACTGCTACTTTAGACGAACGCTTCAACCTAGAAGAACAAAATTTGGTGAGCCAAGTGGGATTTGTGTACTGATCATTACCACCAAGTATCATCAAGATTGGGTGAAAAAATATTTGCTGGTATTTCGGAAATTCGTTATTTCTTAGAAGCTTGAAAACCATCTTAATTAAAGTGCTTCCACAGTCTGTGCCTAGGGCTACTTGAAGAGGAAACAAACCATAGAGACAAAACTGAGAACTCCTTTATTTTGTCAAGTTTCAAAGAGCTACTACAAACCATGTTCGATTTAGAGTTCCAAACTCATCTATCTATATATGAGAGAACAGAGTGAAAACCTAAATATAAAAACTGCTACTGTACACGAACGCTTCAACCTAGAAGAACAAAATTTGGTGAGCCAAGTGGGATTTGTGTACTGATCATCAGCAACAACTATCATCAAGATTGGCTGAAAACATATTTGCTGGTATTTCGGAAACTCGTTATTTCTTAGAAGCTTGGCAACCCCTCTCAATGAAATTGCTTTTCCACAGTCTGTGCCTAGGGCTACTTGAAGAGGAAACAAACCATAGAGACAAAACTGAGAACTCCTTTATTTTGTCAAGTTTCAAAGAGCTACTATAAACCATGTTGGATTTAGAGTTGCAAATTCATCTATCTATACAGGAGAGAACAGAGGGAAACCGAAATATAAAAACTGCTACTGTAGCGAAGGCTTCAACCTAGAAGAACAAAATATGGTGAGCCAAGTGGGATTTGTGTACTGATCATTACCACAAAGTATCATCAAGACTGGGTGAAAAAATATTTGCTGGTATTTCGGAAATTCGTTATTTCTTAGAAGCTTGACAACCATCTTAATTAAAGTGCTTCCACAGTCTGTGCCTAGGGCTACTTGAAGAGGAAACAAACCATAGAGACAAAACTGAGAACTCCTTTATTTTGTCAAGTTTCAAAGAGCTACTACAAACCATGTTCGATTTAGAGTTCCAAATTCATCTATCTATATAGGAGAGAACAGAGAGAACCCTAAATATAAAAACTGCTACTGTAGACGAATGCTTCAACCTAGAAGAACAAAATTTGGTGAGGAAAGTGGGATTTGTGTACTGATCATTACCACCAAGTATCATCAAGATTGGGTGAAAAAATATTTGCTGGAATTTCAAATATTCATAATTTCTTAGAAGCTTCGCAACCCCTCTCAATGAAAGTGCTTTTCCACAGTGTGTGCCTAGGGCTAATAGAAGAGGAAACTATCCATAGAGACAAAACTGAGAACGCCTTTATTTTGTCAAGTTTCAAAGAGCTACTACAAACCATGTTGGATTTAGAGTTCCAAATTCATCTATCTATACAGGAGAGAACAGAGGGAAACCGAAATATAAAAACTGCTACTGTAGCGAAGGCTTCAACCTAGAAGAACAAAATATGGTGAGCCAAGTGGGATTTGTGTACTGATCATTACCACAAAGTATCATCAAGACTGGGTGAAAAAATATTTGCTGGTATTTTGGAAACTCGTTATTTCTTAGAAGCTTGGAAACCCATCTCAATGAAAGTGCTTCCACAGTCTTTGCCTAGGGCTACTTGAAGACGAAACAAACCATAGAGACAAAACTGAGAACTCCTTTATTTTGTCAATTTTCAAAGAGCTACTACAATCCATGTTTGATTTAGAGTTCCACATTCATCTAACTATATAGGAGAGAACAGTAGAAACCTAAATATAAAAACTGCTACTGTAGACGAACGCTTCAACCTAGAAGAACAAAATTTGGTGAGCCAAGTGGGATTTGTGTACTGATCATTAACAACAAGTATCATCAAGATTGGGTGAAAAAATATTTGCTGGTATTTCGGAAACTCGTTATTTCTTAGAAGCTTGGCAACCCCTCTCAATGAAAGTGGATTTCCACAGTGTGTGCCTAGGGCTAATAGAAGAGGAAACAATCCATAGAGACAAAACTGAGAACGCCTTTATTTTGTGAAGTTTCAAAGAGGTACTACAAACCATGTTGTATTTACAGTTCCAAATTCATCTATCTATACAGGAGAGAACAGAGGGAAACCGAAATATAAAAACTGCAACTGTAGACGAACGCTTCAACCTAGAAGAACAAAATTTGGTGAGCCAAGTGGGATTTGTGTACTGATCATTACCACCAAGTATCATCAAGATTGGGTTGAAAAATATTTGCTGGTATTTCGGAAACTCGTTATTTCTTAGAAGCTTTGCAACCCCTCTCAATGAATGTGCTTTTCCACAGTGTGTGCCTAGGGCTAATAGAAGAGGAAACAATCCATAGAGACAAAACTGAGAATGCCTTTATTTTGTGAAGTTTCAAAGAGGTACTACAAACCATGTTCGATTTACAGTTCCAAATTCATCTATCTATACAGGAGAGAACAGAGGGAAACCGAAATATAAAAACTGCAACTGTAGTCGAACGCTTCAACCTAGAAGAACAAAATTTGGTGAGCCAAGTGGGATTTGTGTACTGACCATTACCATCAAGTATCATCAGATTGGGTGAAAAAATATTTGCTGGTATTTCGGAAACTCGTAATTTCTTAGAAGCTTGGCAACCCCTCTCAATGAAAGTTCTTTTCCACAGTCTGTGCCAAGGGCTACTTGAAGAGGAAACAAACCATAGAGACAAAACTGAAAACTCCTTTATTTTGTCAAGTTTCAAAGAGCTACTACAAACCATGTTGGATTTAGAGTTCCAAATTCATCTATCTATATATGAGACAACAGAGGGAAACCTAGATATAAAAACTGCTACTGCAGACGAACGCTTCAACCTAGAAGAACAAAATTTGGTGAGCCAAGTGGGATTTGTGTACTGATCATTACCACCAAGTATCATCAAGATTGGGTTAAACAATATTTGCTGGTATTTTGGAAACTCGTTATTCCTTAGAAGCTTGGCAACCCATCTCAATGAAAGTGCTTTCCACAGTCTGTGCCTAGGGCTACATGAAGAGGAAACAAACCATAGAGACAAAACTGAGAACTCTTTTATTTTGTCAAGTTTCAAAGAGCTACTACAAACCATGTTGGATTTAGAGTTCCAAATTAATCTATCTATATAGGAGAGAACAGAGGGAAACCTAAATATAAAAACTGCTACTGTAGAGGAAAGCTTCAACCTAGAAGAACAAAATTTGGTGAGCCAAGTGGGATTTGTGTACTTATCATTACCACCAAGTATCATCAAGTTTGGGTGAAAAAAATATTTGGGGGTGTTTCGGAAACTTGGAATTTCTTAGAAGCTTGGCAACCACTCTCAATGAAAGTGCTTTTCCACAGTCTGTGCCTAGGTCTACTTGAAGAGGAAACAAACCATAGAGACAAAACTGAGAACTCCTTTATTTTGTCAAGTTTCAAAGAGCAACTACAAACCATGTTGGATTTAGAGTTAAAAATTCATCTATGTATATAGGAGAGAACAGAGGGAAACCTAAATATAAAAACTGCTACTGTAGCGAACGCTTCAACCTAGAAGAACAAAATTTGGTGAGCCAAGTGGGATTTGTGTACTGATCATTACCACAAAGTATCATCAAGACTGGGTGAAAAAATATTTGCTGGTATTTTGGAAACTCGTTATTTCTTAGAAGCTTGGCAACCCATCTCAATGAAAGTGCTTCCACAGTCTGTGCCTAGGGTTACTTGAAGACGAAACAAACCATAGAGACAAACTGAGAACTCCTTTATTTTGTCAAGTTTCAAAGAGCTACTACAATCCATGTTGGATTTAGAGTTCCACATTCATCTCACTATATAGGAGAGAACAGAGAGAAACCTAAATATAAAACCTGCTACTGTAGACGAACGTTTCAACCTAGAAGAATAAAATTTGGTGAGCCAAGTGGGATTTGTGTACTGATCATTAGCAACAAGTATCATCAAGATTGGTGAAAAAATATTTGCTGGTATTTCACAAACTCGTTATTTCTTAGAAGCTTGGCAACCCACTCTCAATGAAAGTGCTTTTCCACAGTGTGCGCATAGGGCTACGTGAAGAGGAACAAACCATAGAGACAAAACTCAGGAACTCCATTATTTTGTCAAGTTTCAAAGAGCTACTACAAACCATGTTGGATTTAGAGTTCCAAATTCATCTATCTATATATGAGAGAACAGAGGGAAACCTAAATATAAAAACGGCTACTGTAGAGGAACGTTTCAACCTAGAAGAACAAAATTTGGTGACCAAGTGGGAGTTGTGTACTGATCATTACCACCAAGTATCATCAAGATTGGGTGAAAAAATATTTGCTGGTATTTCGGAAACTCGTTATTCTTAGAAGCTTTGCAACCCCTCTCAATGAATGTGCTTTTCCACAGTGTGTGCCTAGGGCTAATAGAAGAGGAAACAATCCATAGAGACAAAACTGAGAATGCCTTTATTTTGTGAAGTTTCAAAGAGGTACTACAAACCATGTTCGATTTACAGTTCCAAATTCATCTATCTATACAGGAGAGAACAGAGGGAAACCGAAATATAAAAACTGCAACTGTAGTCGAACGCTTCAACCTAGAAGAACAAAATTTGGTGAGCCAAGTGGGATTTGTGTACTGACCATTACCATCAAGTATCATCAGATTGGGTGAAAAAATATTTGCTGGTATTTCGGAAACTCGTAATTTCTTAGAAGCTTGGCAACCCCTCTCAATGAAAGTTCTTTTCCCACAGTCTGTGCCAAGGGCTACTTGAAGAGGAAACAAACCATAGAGACAAAACTGAAAACTCCTTTATTTTGTCAAGTTTCAAAGAGCTACTACAAACCATGTTGGATTTAGAGTTCCAAATTCATCTATCTATATATGAGACAACAGAGGGAAACCTAGATATAAAAACTGCTACTGCAGACGAACGCTTCAACCTAGAAGAACAAAATTTGGTGAGCCAAGTGGGATTTGTGTACTGATCATTACCACCAAGTATCATCAAGATTGGGTTAAACAATATTTGCTGGTATTTTGGAAACTCGTTATTCCTTAGAAGCTTGGCAACCCATCTCAATTAAAGTGCTTTCCACAGTCTGTGCCTAGGGCTACATGAAGAGGAAACAAACCATAGAGACAAAACTGAGAACTCTTTTATTTTGTCAAGTTTCAAAGAGCTACTACAAACCATGTTGGATTTAGAGTTCCAAATTAATCTATCTATATAGGAGAGAACAGAGGGAAACCTAAATATAAAAACTGCTACTGTAGAGGAAAGCTTCAACCTAGAAGAACAAAATTTGGTGAGCCAAGTGGGATTTGTGTACTTATCATTACCACCAAGTATCATCAAGTTTGGGTGAAAAAATATTTGGGGGTGATTCGGAAACTTGGAATTTCTTAGAAGCTTGGCAACCACTCTCAATGAAAGTGCTTTTCCACAGTCTGTGCCTAGGTCTACTTGAAGAGGAAACAAACCATAGAGACAAAACTGAGAACTCCTTTATTTTGTCAAGTTTCAAAGAGCAACTACAAACCATGTTGGATTTAGAGTTAAAAATTCATCTATGTATATAGGAGAGAACAGAGGGAAACCTAAATATAAAAACTGCTACTGTAGCGAACGCTTCAACCTAGAAGAACAAAATTTGGTGAGCCAAGTGGGATTTGTGTACTGATCATTACCACAAAGTATCATCCAGACTGGGTGAAAAAATATTTGGTGGTATTTTGGAAACTCGTTATTTCTTAGAAGCTTGGCAACCCATCTCAATGAAAGTGCTTCCACAGTCTGTGCCTAGGGTTACTTGAAGACGAAACAAACCATAGAGACAAAACTGAGAACTCCTTTATTTTGTCAAGTTTCAAAGAGCTACTACAATCCATGTTTGATTTAGAGTTCCACATTCATCTCACTATATAGGAGAGAACAGAGGGAAACCTAAATATAAAACCTGCTACTGTAGACGAACGCTTCAACCTAGAAGAATAAAATTTGGTGAGCCAAGTGGGATTTGTGTACTGATCATTAGCAACAAGTATCATCAAGATTGGGTGAAAAAATATTTGCTGGTATTTCACAAACTCGTTATTTCTTAGAAGCTTGGCAACCCCTCTCAATGAAAGTGCTTTTCCACAGTGTGCGCATAGGGCTACGTGAAGAGGAAACAAACCATAGAGACAAAACTCAGAACTCCATTATTTTGTCAAGTTTCAAAGAGCTACTACAAACCATGTTGGATTTAGAGTTCCAAATTCATCTATCTATATATGAGAGAACAGAGGGAAACCTAAATATAAAAACAGCTACTGTAGAGGAACGTTTCAACCTAGAAGAACAAAATTTGGTGACCAAGTGGGATCTGTGTACTGATCATTACCACCAAGTATCATCAAGATTGGGTGAAAAAATATTTGCTGGTATTTCGGAAACTCGTTATTTCTTAGGAGCTTTGCAACCCCTCTCAATGAATGTGCTTTTCCACAGTGTGTGCCTAGGGCTAATAGAAGAGGAAACAATCCATAGAGACAAAACTGAGAACGCCTTTATTTTGTCAAGTTTCAAAGAGCTACTAAAAACCATGTTGGATTTACAGTTCCAAATTCATCTATCTACACAGGAGAGAACAGAGGGAAACCTAAATATAAAAACTGCTACTGTAGCGAAGGCTTCAACCTAGAAAAACAAAATATGGTGAGCCAAGTGGGATTTGTGTACTGATCATTACCACAAAGTATCATCAAGACTGGGTGAAAAAATATTTGCTGGTATTTCGGAAACTCGTTATTTCTTAGAAGCTTGGCAACCCCTCTCAATGAAAGTGGATTTCCACAGTGTGTGCCTAGGGCTAATAGAAGAGGAAACAATCCATAGAGACAAAACTGAGAACGCCTTTATTTTGTGAAGTTTCAAAGAGGTACTACAAACCATGTCTGATTTACAGTTCCAAATTCATCTATCTATACAGGAGAGAACAGAGGGAAACCGAAATATAAAAACTGCAACTGTAGTCGAACGATTCAACCTAGAAGAACAAAATTTGTTGAGCCAAGTGGGATTTGTGTACTGACCATTACCATCAAGTATCATCAGATTGGGTGAAAAAATATTTGCTGGTATTTCGGAAACTCGTAATTTCTTAGAAGCTTGGCAACCCCTCTCAATGAAAGTGCTTTTCCACAGTCTGTACCAAGGGCTACTTGAAGAGGAAACAAACCATAGAGACAAAACTGAAAACTTCTTTATTTTGTCAAGTTTCAAAGAGCTCCTACAAACCATGTTGGATTTAGAGTTCCAAATTCATCTATCTATATATGAGACAACAGAGGGAAACCTAGATATAAAAACTGCTACTGTAGACGAACGCTTCAACCTAGAAGAACAAAATTTGGTGAACCAAGTGGGATTTGTGTACTGATCATTAGCAACAAGTATCATCAAGATTGGGTGAAAAAATATTTGCTGGTATTTCGGAAACTAGTAATTTCTTAGAAGCTTGGCAACCCTCTCAATGAAAGTGCTTTTCAACAGTCTGTGACTAGGGCTACTTGAAGAGGAAACAAACCATAGAGACAAAACTGAGAACTCCTTTATTTTGTCAAGTTTCAAAGAGCTACTACAAACCATGTTGGATTTAGAGTTCCAAATTCATCTATCTATATATGAGGGAACAGAGTGAAACCTAAATATAAAAACTGCTACTGTAGAAGAACGCTTCAACCTAGAAGAACAGAATTTGGTGAGCCAAGTGGGATTTGTGTACTGATCATCAGGAACAACTATCATCAAGATTGGCTGAAAACATATTTGCTGGTATTTCGGAAACTCGTTATTTCTTAGAAGCTTGGCAACCCCTCTCAATGAAATTGCTTTTCCACAGTCTGTGCCTAGGGCTACTTGAAGAGGAAACAAACCATAGAGACATAACTGAGAACTCCTTTTTTTTGTCAAGTTTCAAAGAGCTACTAAACACCATGTTGGATTTAGAGTTCCAAATTCATCTATCTATATAGGAGAGAACAGAGAGAACCCTAAATATAAAAACTGCTACTGTAGACGAATGCTTCAACCTAGAAGAACAAAATTTGGTGAGGAAAGTGGGATTTGTGTACTGATCATTACCACCAAGTATCATCAAAATTGGGTGAAAAAATATTTGCTGGAATTTCAAATATTCATAATTTCTTAGAAGCTTCGCAACCCCTCTCAATGAAAGTGCTTTTCCACAGTGTGTGCCTAGGGCTAATAGAAGAGGAAACAATCCATAGAGACAAAACTGAGAACGCCTTTATTTTGTCAAGTTTCAAAGAGCTACTACAAACCATGTTGGATTTAGAGTTCCAAATTCATCTATCTATACAGGAGAGAACAGAGGGAAACCGAAATATAAAAACTGCTACTGTAGCGAAGGCTTCAACCTAGAAGAACAAAATATGGTGAGCCAAGTGGGATTTGTGTACTGATCATTACCACAAAGTATCATCAAGACTGGGTGAAAAAATATTTGCTGGTATTTTGGAAACTCGTTATTTCTTAGAAGCTTGGAAACCCATCTCAATGAAAGTGCTTCCACAGTCTTTGCCTAGGGCTACTTGAAGACGAAACAAACCATAGAGACAAAACTGAGAACTCCTTTATTTTGTCAATTTTCAAAGAGCTACTACAATCCATGTTTGATTTAGAGTTCCACATTCATCTAACTATATAGGAGAGAACAGTAGAAACCTAAATAGAAAAACTGCTACTGTAGACGAACGCTTCAACCTAGAAGAACAAAATTTGGTGAGCCAAGTGGGATTTGTGGACTGATCATTAACAACAAGTATCATCAAGATTGGGTGAAAAAATATTTGCTGGTATTTCGGAAACTCGTTATTTCTTAGAAGCTTGGCAACCCCTCTCAATGAAAGTGGATTTCCACAGTGTGTGCCTAGGGCTAATAGAAGAGGAAACAATCCATAGAGACAAAACTGAGAACGCCTTTATTTTGTGAAGTTTCAAAGAGGTACTACAAACCATGTTGTATTTACAGTTCCAAATTCATCTATCTATACAGGAGAGAACAGAGGGAAACCGAAATATAAAAACTGCAACTGTAGACGAACGCTTCAACCTAGAAGAACAAAATTTGGTGAGCCAAGTGGGATTTGTGTACTGATCATTACCACCAAGTATCATCAAGATTGGGTTTAAAAATATTTGCTGGTATTTCGGAAACTCGTTATTTCTTAGAAGCTTTGCAACCCCTCTCAATGAAAGTGCTTTTCCACAGTCTGTGCCTAGGGCTACTTGAAGAGGAAACAAACCATAGAGACAAAACTGTGAACTCCTTTATTTTGTCAAGATTCAAAGAGCTACTATAAACCATGTTGGATTTAGAGTTGCAAATTCATCTATCTATATAGGAGAGTACACAGGGAAACCTATATAAAAAAACTGCTATTGTAGACGAACGCTTCAACCTAGAAGAACAAAATTTGGTGAGCCAAGTGGGATTTGTGTAATGATCATTACCACCAAGTATCATCAAGATTGGGTTAAACAATATTTGCTGGTATTTTGGAAACTCGTTATTCCTTAGAAGCTTGGCAACCCATCTCAATTAAAGTGCTTTCCACAGTCTGTGCCTAGGGCTACATGAAGAGGAAACAAACCATAGAGACAAAACTGAGAACTCTTTTATTTTGTCAAGTTTCAAAGAGCTACTACAACCCATGTTGGATTTGGAGTTCCAAATTAATCTATCTATATAGGAGAGAACAGAGGGAAACCTAAATATAAAAACTGCTACTGTAGAGGAAAGCTTCAACCTAGAAGAACAAAATTTGGTGAGCCAAGTGGGATTTGTGTACTTATCATTACCACCAAGTATCATCAAGTTTGGGTGAAAAAATATTTGTGGGTGTTTCGGAAACTTGGAATTTCTTAGAAGCGTGGCAACCACTCTCAATGAAAGTGCTTTTCCACAGTCTGTGCCTAGGTCTACTTGAAGAGGAAACAAACCATAGAGACAAAACTGAGAACTCCTTTATTTTGTCAAGTTTCAAAGAGCAACTACAAACCATGTTGGATTTAGAGTTAAAAATTCATCTATGTATATAGGAGAGAACAGAGGGAAACCTAAATATAAAAACTGCTACTGTAGCGAACGCTTCAACCTAGAAGAACAAAATTTGGTGAGCCAAGTGGGATTTGTGTACTGATCATTACCACAAAGTATCATCAAGACTGGGTGAAAAAATATTTGCTGGTATTTTGGAAACTCGTTATTTCTTAGAAGCTTGGCAACCCATCTCAATGAAAGTGCTTCCACAGTCTGTGCCTAGGGTTACTTGAAGACGAAACAAACCATAGAGACAAAACTGAGAACTCCTTTATTTTGTCAAGTTTCAAAGAGCTACTACAATCCATGTTTGATTTAGAGTTCCAAATTCATCTATCAATATATGAGAGAACAGAGGGAAACCTAAATATAAAAACAGCTACTGTAGAGGAACGTTTCAACCTAGAAGAACAAAATTTGGTGACCAAGTGGGATCTGTGTACTGATCATTACCACCAAGTATCATCAAGATTGGGTGAAAAAATATTTGCTGGTATTTCGGAAACTCGTTATTTCTTAGGAGCTTTGCAACCCCTCTCAATGAATGTGCTTTTCCACAGTGTGTGCCTAGGGCTAATAGAAGAGGAAACAATCCATAGAGACAAAACTGAGAACGCCTTTATTTTGTCAAGTTTCAAAGAGCTACTAAAAACCATGTTGGATTTACAGTTCCAAATTCATCTATCTACACAGGAGAGAACAGAGGGAAACCTAAATATAAAAACTGCTACTGTAGCGAAGGCTTCAACCTAGAAAAACAAAATATGGTGAGCCAAGTGGGATTTGTGTACTGATCATTACCACAAAGTATCATCAAGACTGGGTGAAAAAATATTTGCTGGTATTTCGGAAACTCGTTATTTCTTAGAAGCTTGGCAACCCCTCTCAATGAAAGTGGATTTCCACAGTGTGTGCCTAGGGCTAATAGAAGAGGAAACAATCCATAGAGACAAAACTGAGAACGCCTTTATTTTGTGAAGTTTCAAAGAGGTACTACAAACCATGTCTGATTTACAGTTCCAAATTCATCTATCTATACAGGAGAGAACAGAGGGAAACCGAAATATAAAAACTGCAACTGTAGTCGAACGATTCAACCTAGAAGAACAAAATTTGTTGAGCCAAGTGGGATTTGTGTACTGACCATTACCATCAAGTATCATCAGATTGGGTGAAAAAATATTTGCTGGTATTTCGGAAACTCGTAATTTCTTAGAAGCTTGGCAACCCCTCTCAATGAAAGTGCTTTTCCACAGTCTGTACCAAGGGCTACTTGAAGAGGAAACAAACCATAGAGACAAAACTGAAAACTTCTTTATTTTGTCAAGTTTCAAAGAGCTACTACAAACCATGTTGGATTTAGAGTTCCAAATTCATCTATCTATATATGAGACAACAGAGGGAAACCTAGATATAAAAACTGCTACTGTAGACGAACGCTTCAACCTAGAAGAACAAAATTTGGTGAACCAAGTGGGATTTGTGTACTGATCATTAGCAACAAGTATCATCAAGATTGGGTGAAAAAATATTTGCTGGTATTTCGGAAACTAGTAATTTCTTAGAAGCTTGGCAACCCTCTCAATGAAAGTGCTTTTCAACAGTCTGTGACTAGGGCTACTTGAAGAGGAAACAAACCATAGAGACAAAACTGAGAACTCCTTTATTTTGTCAAGTTTCAAAGAGCTACTACAAACCATGTT
>NW_027511918.1:0-19704 GCF_048772815.1 Callospermophilus lateralis
GTGTTTTTCGCCAGTCTCTGCATGGGGTACTTCAAGAGGAAACAAACCATAGAGATAGAACTTAGAACTACTTCATTTGGTCAAGTTTCAAGAAGCTAGCACAAACCGTGTTTGATTTAGAATTCCAAACACATCTATCTGTGTAGGAGAAAACAGAGTGAAACCTAAAAATTCAAACTGTTACTGGAAACGAATGCCTCAACCTAGAAGAATAAAAATTGGGCAGCCAAGTGGGATTAGTGAACTGATCATTACCACCAAGTATCATCAAGATTTGGTGAAAAAAGGTTTGCTGAGATTTCAGCAAACTAGTAGTTTTTTGGAAGCTTGGCAACCCCTTTCAAACGAAAGTGCTTTTCGCCAGTCTCTGCATGCGGTACTTCAAGAGTAAACAAACCATAGAGATGGAACATAGAACTACTTCATTTGGTAAAGTTTCATGGAGCTAGCACAAACCGTGTTTGATTTAGAGTTTCAAACACATCTATCTATATAGCAGAAAACAGAGTGAAACCTAAAAATTCAAAGTGTTACTGGAAACGAACGCATGAACCTAGAAGAGTGAATGTTGGGCAGCCAAGTGAGATTAGTGAACTGATCATTACCACCAAGGATCATCAAGATTAGGTGAAAAAATGTTGGCTGAGATTTCAGCAAACTAGTAGTTTTTTGGAAGATTGGCAACCCCTTTCAAACGAAAGTGTTTTTCGCGAGTCTCTGCATGGGGTACTTCAAGAGGAAACAAACCATAGAGATAGAACTTAGAACTACTTCATTTGGTCAAGTTTCAAGGAGCTAGCACAAACCGTGTTTGATTTAGAGTTTCAAACACATCTATCTATATAGCAGAAAACAGAGTGAAACCTAAAAATTCAAAGTGTTACTGGAAAGGAACCCTGGAACCTAGAACAGTGAAAGTTGGGCAGCCAAGTGGGATTAGTGAACTGATCATTACCACCAAGTATCATCAAGATTAGGTGAAAAAATGTTTGCTGAGATTTCAGCAAACTAGTAGTTTTTTGGAAGCTTGGCAACCCCTTTCAAACGAAAGTGTTTTTCGCCAGTCTCTGCATGGGGTACTTCAAGAAGAAACAAACCATAGAGATAGAACTTAGAACTACTTCATTTGGTCAAGTTTCAAGGAGCTAGCACAAACCCTGTTTGATTTAGAATTCCAAACACAGCTATCTATGTAGGAGAAAACAGAGTGAAACCTAAAAATTCAAACTGTTACTGGAAACGAATGCTCCTACCTAGAAGAATAAAAATTGGGCAGCCAAGTGGGATTAGTGAACTGATCATTACCACCAAGTATCATCAAGATTTGGTGAAAAAATGTTTGCTGAGATTTCAGCAAACTAGAAGTTTTTTGGAAGCATGGCAACCCCTTTCAAACGAAAGTGTTTTTCGCCAGTCTCTGCATGGGGTACTTCAAGAGGAAACAAACCATAGAGATAGAACTTAGAACTACTTCATTTGGTCAAGATTCAAGGAGCTAGCACAAACCGTGTTTGATTTAGAATTCCAAACACATCTATCTATATAGCAGAAAACAGAGTGAAACCAAAAAATTCAAAGTGTTACTGGAAACAAACGCTTGAACCTAGAAGAGTGAAAGTTGGGCAGCCAAGTGAAATTAGTGAACTGATCTTTACCACCAAGTATCATCAAGATTTGGTGAAAAAATGTTTGCTGAGATTTCAGCAACTAGTGGTTTTTTGGAAGCTTGGCAAACCCTTTCAAACTAAAGTGTTTTTCGCCAGTCTCTGCATGGGGTACTTCAAGAGGAAACAAACCATAGAGATAGAACTTAGAACTGCTTCATTTGGTCAAGTTTCAAGGAGCTAGCACAAACCGTGTTTGATTTAGAGTTTCAAACACATCTATCTATATAGCAGAAAACAGAGTGAAACCTAAAAATTCAAAGTGTTACTGGAAACGAACGCATGAACCTAGAAGAGTGAATGTTGGGCAGCCAAGTGAGATTAGTGAACTGATCATTACCACCAAGGATCATCAAGATTAGGTGAAAAAATGTTTGCTGAGATTTCAGCAAACTAGAAGTTTTTTGGAAGCTTGGCAACCCCTTTCAAACGAAAGTGTTTTTCGCGAGTCTCTGCATGGGGTACTTCAAGAGGAAACAAACCATAGAGATAGAACTTAGAACTACTTCATTTGGTCAAGTTTCAAGGAGCTAGCACAAACCGTGTTTGATTTAGAGTTTCAAACACGTCTATCTATATAGCAGAAAACAGAGTGACACCTAAAAATTCAAAGTGTTACTGGAAACGAAGGCATGAACCTAGAAGAGTGATTGTTGGGCAGCCAAGTGAGATTAGTGAACTGATCATTACCACCAAGGATCATCAAGATTAGGTAAAAAAATGTTTGCTGAGATTTCAGCAAACTAGAAGTTTTTTGGAAGCTTGGCAACCCCTTTCAAACGAAAGTGTTTATCGCGAGTCTCTGCATGGGGTACTTCAAGAGGAAACAAACCATAGAGATAGAACTTAGAACTACTTCATTTGGTCAAGTTTCAAGGAGCTAGCACAAACCGTGTTTGATTTAGAGTTTCAAACACATCTATCTATATAGCAGAAAACAGAGTGAAACCTAAAAATTCAAAGTGTTACTGGAAACGAACGCTTGAACCTAGAAGAGTAAAAATTGGGCAGCCAAGTGGGATTAGTGAACTGATCATTACCACCAAGTATCATCAAGATTTGGTGAAAAAATGTTTGCTGAGATTTCAGCAAACTAGTAGTTTTTTGGAAGCTTGGCAACCCCTTTCAAACGAAAGTGTTTTTCGCCAGTCTCTGCATGGGGTACTTCAAGAGGAAACAAACCATAGAGATTGAACTTAGAACTACTTCATTTGGTCAAGTTTCAAGGAGCTAGCACAAACCGTGTTTGATTTAGAGTTTCAAACACATCTATCTATATAGCAGAAAACAGAGTGAAACCTAAAAATTCAAAGTGTTACTGGAAACGAATTCTTCAACCTAGAAGAATAAAAATTGGGTAGCCAAGTGGGATTAGTGAACTGATCATTACCACCAAGTATCATCAAGATTTGGTGAAAAAATGTTTGCTGAGATTTCAGCAAACTAGTAGTTTTTTGGAAGCTTGGCAACCCCTTTCAAACGAAAGTGTTTTTCGCCAGTCTCTGCATGGGGTACTTCAAGAGGAAACAAACCATAGAGATAGAACTTAGAACTACTTCATTTGGTCAAGTTTCACGGAGCTAGCACAAACCGTGTTTGATTTAGAGTTTCAAACACATCTATCTATATAGCAGAAAACAGAGTGAAACCTAAAAATTCAAAGTGTTACTGGAAACGAACGCTTGAACCTAGAAGAGTGAAAGTTGGGCAGCCAAGTGGGATTAGTGAACTGATCATTACCACCAAGTATCATCAAGATTTGGTGAAAAAAGGTTTGCTGAGATTTCAGCAAACTAGTAGTTTTTTGGAAGCTTGGCAACCCCTTTCAAACGAAAGTGTTTTTCGCCAGTCTCTGCATGGGGTACTTCAAGAGGAAAAAAACCATAGAGATAGAACTTAGAACTACTTCATTTGGTCAAGTTTCAAGGAAATAGCACAAACCGTGTTTGATTTAGAGTTTCAAACACATCTATCTATATAGCAGAAAACAGAGTGAAACCTAAAAATTCAAAGTGTGACTGGAAACGAATGCATGAACCTAGAAGAGTGAATGTTGGGCAGCCAAGTGAGATTAGTGAACTGATCATTACCACCAAGGATCATCAAGATTAGGTGAAAAAATGTTTGCTGAGATTTCAGCAAACTAGTAGTTTTTTGGAAGCTTGGCAACCCCTTTCAAACGAAAGTGTTTTTCGCCAGTCTCTGCATGGGGTACTTCAAGAGGAAACAAACCATAGAGATAGAACTTAGGACTACATCATTTTGTCAAGTTTCACGGAGCTAGCACAAACCGTGTTTGATTTAGAGTTTCAAACACATCTATCTCTATAGCAGAAAACAGAGTGAAACCTAAAAATTCAAAGTGTTACTAGAAACGAACGCTTGAACCTAGAAGAGTGAAAGTTGGGCAGCCAAGTGGGATTCGTGAACTGATCATTACCACCAAGTATCATCAAGATTTGGTGAAAAAATGTTTGCTGAGATTTCAGCAAACTAGTAGTGTTTTGGAAGCTTGGCTACCCCTTTCAAACGAAAGTGTTTTTCGCCAGTCTCTGCATGGGGTACTTCAAGAGGAAACAAACCATAGAGATAGAACTTAGAACTACTTCATTTGGTCAAGTTTCACGGAGCTAGCACAAACCGTGTTTGATTTAGAGTTTCAAACACATCTATCTATATAGCAGAAAACAGAGTGAAACCTAAAAATTCAAAGTGTTACTGGAAACGAATGCTTGAACCTAGAAGAGTGAAAGTTGGGCAGCCAAGTGGGATTAGTGAACTGATCATTACCACCAAGTATCATCAAGATTTGGTGAAAAAATGTTTGCTGAGATTTCAGCAAACTAGTAGTTTTTTGGAAGCTTTTCAACCCCTTTCAAACGAAAGTGTTTTTCGCCAGTCTCTGCATGGGATACTTCAAGAGGAAACAAACCATAGAGATAGAACTTAGAACTACTTCATTTTGTCAAGTTTCATGGAGCTAGCACAAACCGTGTTTGATTTAGAGTTTCAAACACATCTATCTATATAGCAGAAAACAGAGTGAAACCTAAAAATTCAAAGTGTTACTGGAAACGATCGCTTGAACCTAGAAGAGTGAAAGTTGTGCAGCCAAGTGAGATTAGTGAACTGATCATTACCACCAAGTATCATCAAGATTTGGTGAAAAAAGGTTTGCTGAGATTTCAGCAAACTAGTAGTTTTTTGGAAGCTTGGCAACCCCTTTCAAGCGAAAGTGTTTTTCGCCAGTCTCTGCATGGGGTACTTCAAGAGGAAACAAACCATAGAGATAGAACTTAGAACTACTTCATTTGGTCAAGTTTCAAGGAGATAGCACAAACCGTGTTTGATTTAGAGTTTCAAACACATCTATCTATATAGCAGAAAACAGAGTGAAACCTAAAAATTCAAAGTGTTACTGGAAACGAACGCATGAACCTTGAAGAGTGAATGTTGACCAGCCAAGTGAGATTAGTGAACTGATCATTACCACCAAGGATCATCAAGATTAGGTGAAAAAATGTTTGCTGAGATTTCAGCAAACTAGAAGTTTTTTGGAAGCTTGGCAACCCCTTTCAAACGAAAGTGTTTTTCGCGAGTCTCTGCATGGGGTACTTCAAGAGGAAACAAACCATAGAGATAGAACTTAGAACTACTTCATTTGGTCAAGTTTCAAGGAGCTAGCACAAACCGTGTTTGATTTAGAGTTTCAAACACATCTATCTATATAGCAGAAAACAGAGTGAAACCTAAAAATTCAAAGTGTTACTGGAAACGAACGCTTGAACTTAGAAGAGTGAAAGTTGGGCAGCCAAGTGGGATTAGTGATCTGATCATTACCACCAAGTATCATCAAGATTTGGTGAAAAAAGTTTTGCTGAGATTTCAGCAAACTAGTAGTTTTTTGGAAGCTTGGCAACCCCTTTCAAACGAAAGTGTTTTTCGCCAGTCTCTGCATGGGGTACTTCAAGAGGAAACAAACCATAGAGATAGAACTTAGAACTACTTCATTTGGTCAAATTTCAAGGAGCTAGCACAAACCGTGTTTGATTTAGAGTTTCAAACACATCTATCTATATAGCAGAAAACAGAGTGAAACCTAAAAATTCAAAGTGTTACTGGAAACGAATGCTTCAACCTAGAAGAATAAAAATTGGGTAGCCAACTGGGATTCGTGAACTGATCATTACCACCAAGTATCATTAAGATTTGGTGAAAAAATTTTGCTGAGGATTCAGCAAACTAGTAGTTTTTTGGAAGCTTGGCAACCCCTTTCAAACGAAAGTGTTTTTCGCCAGTCTCTGCATGGGGTACTTCAAGAGGAAACAAACCATAGAGATGGAACATAGAACTACTTCATTTGGTAATGTTTCAAGGAGCTAGCACAAACCGTGTTTGATTTAGAGTTTCAAACACATCTATCTATATAGCAGAAAACAGAGTGAAACCTAAAAATTCAAAGTGTGACTGGAAACGAATGCATGAACCTAGAAGAGTGAATGTTGGGCAGCCAAGTGAGATTAGTGAACTGATCATTACCACCAAGGATCATCAAGATTAGGTGAAAAAATGTTTGCTGAGATTTCAGCAAACTAGTAGTTTTTTGGAAGCTTGGCAACCCCTTTCAAACGAAAGTGTTTTTCGCCAGTCTCTGCATGGGGTACTTCAAGAGGAAACAAACCATAGAGATAGAACTTAGGACTACATCATTTTGTCAAGTTTCACGGAGCTAGCACAAACCGTGTTTCATTTAGAGTTTCAAACACATCTATCTCTATAGCAGAAAACAGAGTGAAACCTAAAAATTCAAAGTGTTACTAGAAACGAACGCTTGAACCTAGAAGAGTGAAAGTTGGGCAGCCAAGTGGGATTCGTGAACTGATCATTACCACCAAGTATCATCAAGATTTGGTGAAAAAATGTTTGCTGAGATTTCAGCAAACTAGTAGTGTTTTGGAAGCTTGGCTACCCCTTTCAAACGAAAGTGTTTTTCGCCAGTCTCTGCATGGGGTACTTCAAGAGGAAACAAACCATAGAGATAGAACTTAGAACTACTTCATTTGGTCAAGTTTCACGGAGCTAGCACAAACCGTGTTTGATTTAGAGTTTCAAACACATCTATCTATATAGCAGAAAACAGAGTGAAACCTAAAAATTCAAAGTGTTACTGGAAACGAACGCTTGAACTTAGAAGAGTGAAAGTTGGGCAGCCAAGTGGGATTAGTGATCTGATCATTACCACCAAGTATCATCAAGATTTGGTGAAAAAAGTTTTGCTGAGATTTCAGCAAACTAGTAGTTTTTTGGAAGCTTGGCAACCCCTTTCAAACGAAAGTGTTTTTCGCCAGTCTCTGCATGGGGTATTTCAAGAGGAAACAAACCATAGAGATAGAACTTAGAACTACTTCATTTGGTCAAGTTTCAAGGAGCTAGCACAAACCGTGTTTGATTTAGAATTCCAAACACAGCTATCTATGTATGAGAAAACAGAGTGAAACCTAAAAATTCAAACTGTTACTGGAAACGAATGCTTCAACCTAGAAGAATAAAAATTGGGCAGCCAAGTGGGATTAGTGAACTGATCATTACCACCAAGTATCATCAAGATTTGGTGAAAAAATGTTTGCTGAGATTTCAGCAAACTATTAGTTTTTTGGAAGCTTGGCAACCCCTTTCAAACGAAAGTGTTTTTCGCCAGTCTCTGCATGGGGTACTTCAAGAGGAAACAAACCATAGAGATAGAACTTAGAACTACTTCATTTGGTCAAATTTCAAGGAGCTAGCACAAACCGTGTTTGATTTAGAGTTTCAAACACATCTATCTATATAGCAGAAAACAGAGTGAAACCTAAAAATTCAAAGTGTTACTGGAAACGAATGCTTCAACCTAGAAGAATAAAAATTGGGTAGCCAACTGGGATTCGTGAACTGATCATTACCACCAAGTATCATTAAGATTTGGTGAAAAAATTTTGCTGAGAATTCAGCAAACTAGTAGTTTTTTGGAAGCTTGGCAACCCCTTTCAAACGAAAGTGTTTTTCGCCAGTCTCTGCATGGGGTACTTCAAGAGGAAACAAACCATAGAGATGGAACATAGAACTACTTCATTTGGTAATGTTTCAAGGAGCTAGCACAAACCGTGTTTGATTTAGAGTTTCAAACACATCTATCTATATAGCAGAAAACAGAGTGAAACCTAAAAATTCAAAGTGTTACTGGAAACGAACGTTTGAACCTAGAAGAGTAAAAATTGGGCAGCCAAGTGGGCTTAGTGAACTGATCATTACCACCAAGTATCATCAAGATTTGGTGAAAAAATGTTTGCTGAGATTTCAGAAAACTAGTAGTTTTTTGGAAGCTTGGCAACCCCTTTCAAACGAAAGTGTTTTTCGCCAGTCTCTGCATGGGGTACTTCAAGAGGAAACAAACCATAGAGAAAGAACTTAGAACTACTTCATTTGGTCAAGTTTCAAGGAGCTAGCACAAACCATGTTTGATTTAGAATTCCAAACACAACTATCTATGTAGGAGAAAACAGAGTGAAACCTAAAAATTCAAACTGTTACTGGAAACAAATGCTTCAACCTAGAAGAATAAAAATGGGCAGCCAAGTGGGATTAGTGAACTGATCATTACCACCAAGTATCATCAAGATTTGGTGAAAAAAGGTTTGCTGAGATTTCAGAAAACTAGTAGTTTTATGGAAGCTTGGCAACCCCTTTCAAACGAAAGTGTTTTTCGCCACTCTCTGCATGGGGTACTTCAAGAGGAAACAAACCATAGAGATAGAACTTAGGACTACTTCATTTTGTCAAGTTTCACAGAGCTAGCACAAACCGTGTTTGATTTAGAGTTTCAAACACATCTATCTATATAGCAGAAATCAGAGTGAAACATAAAAATTCAAAGTGTTACTGGAAACGAACGCTTGAACCGAGAAGAGTGAAAGTTGGGCAGCCAAGTGAGATTAGTGAACTGATCATTACCACCAAGTATCATCAAGATTTGGTGAAAAAAGGTTTGCTGAGATTTCAGCAAACTAGTAGTTTTTTGGAAGCTTGGCCACCCCTTTAAAACGAAAGTGTTTTTCGCCAGTCTCTGCATGGGGCACTTCAAGAGGAAACAAACTATAGAGACAGAACTTAGAACTACTTCATTTGGTCAAATTTCAAGGAGCTTGCACAAACCGTGTTTGATTTAGAGTTTCAAACACATCTATCTATATAGCAGAAAACAGAGTGAAACCTAAAAATTCAAAGTGTTACTGGAAATGAACGCTTGAACCTAGAAGAGTAAAAATTGGGCAGCCAAGTGGGCGTAGTGAACTGATCATTACCACCAAGTATCATCAAGATTTGGTGAAAAAATGTTTGCTGAGATTTCAGCAAACTGGTAGTTTTTTGGAAGCTTGGCAACCCCTTTCAAACGAAAGTGTTTATCGCGAGTCTCTGCATGGGGTACTTCAAGAGGAAACAAACCATAGAGATAGAACTTAGAACTACTTCATTTGGTCAAGTTTCAAGGAGCTAGCACAAACCGTGTTTGATTTAGAGTTTCAAACACATCTATCTATATAGCAGAAAACAGAGTGAAACCTAAAAATTCAAAGTGTTACTGGAAACGAACGCTTGAACCTAGAAGAGTAAAAATTGGGCAGCCAAGTGGGATTAGTGAACTGATCATTACCACCAAGTATCATCAAGATTTGGTGAAAAAAGGTTTGCTGAGATTTCAGAAAACTAGTAGTTTTTTGGAAGCTTGGCAACCCCTTTCAAACGAAAGTGTTTTTCACCAGTCTCTGCATGGGGTACTTCAAGAGGAAACAAACCATAGAGAAAGAACTTAGAACTACTTCATTTGGTCAAGTTTCAAGGAGCTACCACAAACCGTGTTTGATTTAGAGTTTCAAACACATCTATCTATATAGCAGAAAACAGAGTGAAACCTAAAAATTCTCAGTGTTACTGGAAACGAACGCTTCAACCTAGAAGAATAAAAATTGGGTAGCCACGTGGGATTAGTGAACTGATCATTACCACCAAGTATCATTAAGATTTGGTGAAAAAAGTTTTGCTGAGATTTCAGCAAACTAGTAGTTTTTTGGAAGCTTGGCCACCCCTTTCAAACGAAAGTGTTTTTCGCGAGTCTCTGCATGGGGTACTTCAAGAGGAAACAAACCATAGAGATGGAACATAGAACTACTTCATTTGGTAAAGTTTCAAGGAGCTAGCACAAACCATGTTTGATTTAGAGTTTCAAACACATCTATCTATATAGCAGAAAACAGAGTGAAACCTAAAAATTCAAAGTGTTACTGGAAACGAACGCTTGAACCTAGAAGAGTGAAAGTTGGGCAGCCAAGTGAGATTAGTGAACTGATCATTACCACCAAGTATCATCAAGATTTGGTGAAAAAAGGTTTGATGAGATTTCAGCAAACTAGTAGTTTTTTGGAAGCTTGGCAACCCCTTTCAAACGAAAGTGTTTTTCGCCAGTCTCTGCATGGGGCACTTCAAGAGGAAACAAACTATAGAGACAGAACTTAGAACTACTTCATTTGGTCAAATTTCAAGGAGCTTGCACAAACCGTGTTTGATTTAGAGTTTCAAACACATCTATCTATATAGCAGAAAACAGAGTGAAACCTAAAAATTCAAAGTGTTACTGGAAATGAACGCTTGAACCTAGAAGAGTAAAAATTGGGCAGCCAAGTGGGCGTAGTGAACTGATCATTACCACCAAGTATCATCAAGATTTGGTGAAAAAATGTTTGCTGAGATTTCAGCAAACTGGTAGTTTTTTGGAAGCTTGGCAACCCCTTTCAAACGAAAGTGTTTTTCGCCAGTCTCTGCATGGGGTACTTCAAGAGGAAACAAACCATAGAGATAGAACTTAGAACTACTTCATTTGGTCAAGTTTCAAGAAGCTAGCACAAACCGTGTTTGATTTAGAATTCCAAACACAGCTATCTATGTAGGAGAAAACAGAGTGAAAAATAAAAATTCAAACTGTTACTGGAAACGAATGCTTCAACCTAGAAGAATAAAAATTGGGCAGCCAAGTGGGATTAGTGAACTGATCATTACCACCAAGTATCATCAAGATTTGGTGAAAAAATGTTTCCTGAGATTTCAGCAAACTAGTAGTTTTTTGGAAGCTTGGCAACCCCTTTCAAACGAAATTTTTTTTCCTCAGTCTCTGCATGGGGTTCTTCAAGAGGAAACAAACCATAGAGATAGAACATAGAACTACTTCATGTGGTCAAATTTCGAGGAGCTAGCACAAACCGTGTTTGATTTAGAGTTTCAAGCACATCTATCTATATAGCAGAAAACAGAGTGAAACCTAAAAATTCAAAGTGTTACTGGAAACGAATGCTTCAACCTAGAAGAATAAAAATTGGGTAGCCACGTGGGATTAGTGAACTGATCATTACCACCAAGTATCATTAAGATTTGGTGAAAAAAGTTTTGCTGAGATTTCAGCAAACTAGTAGTTTTTTGGAAGCTTGGCCACCCCTTTCAAACGAAAGTGTTTTTCGCCAGTCTCTGCATGGTGTACTTCAAGAGGAAACAAACCATAGAGATGGAACATAGAACTACTTCATTTGGTAAAGTTTCAAGGAGCTAGCACAAACCGTGTTTGATTTAGAGTTTCAAACACATCTATCTATAAAGCAGAAAACAGAGTGAAACCTAAAAATTCAAAGTGTTACTGGAAACGAACGCTTGAACCTAGAAGAGTAAAAATTGGGCAGCCAAGTGGGCTTAGTGACCTGATCATTACCACCAAGTATCATCAAGATTTGGCGAAAAAATGTTTGCTGAGATTTCAGCAAACTAGTAGATTTTTGGAAGCTTGGCCACCCCTTTCAAACGAAAGTGTTTTTAGCCAGTCTCTGCATGGGGTACTTCAAGAGGAAACAAACCATAGAGATAGAACTTAGAACTACTTCATTCGGTCAAGTATCAAGGAGCTAGCAAAAACCGTGTTTGATTTAGAGTTTCAAACACATCTATCTATATAGCAGAAAACAGAGTGAAACCTAAAAATTCAATGTGTTACTGGAAACGAACGCTTGAACCTAGAAGAGTGAAAGTTGGGCAGCCAAGTGGGATTAGTGAAATGATCATTACCACCAAGTATCATCAAGATTTGGTGAAAAAAGGTTTGCTGAGATTTCAGAAAACTAGTAGTTTTTTGGAAGCTTGGCAACCCCTTTCAAACGAAAGGGTTTTTCGCCAGTCTCTGCATGGGGTACTTCAAGAGGAAACAAACCATAGAGATAGAACTTAGGACTACTTCATTTTGTCAAGTTTCACAGAGCTAGCACAAACCGTGTTTGATTTAGAGTTTCAAACACATCTATCTATATAGCAGAAATCAGAGTGAAACCTAAAAATTCAAAGTGTTACTGGAAACGAACGCTTGAACCTAGAAGAGTGAAAGTTGGGCAGCCAAGTGAGATTAGTGAACTGATCATTACCACCAAGTATCATCAAGATTTGGTGAAAAAAGGTTTGCTGAGATTTCAGCAAACTAGTAGTTTTTTGGAAGCTTGGCAACCCCTTTCAAACGAAAGTGTTTTTCGCCAGTCTCTGCATGGGGCACTTCAAGAGGAAACAAACTATAGAGACAGAACTTAGAACTACTTAATTTGGTCAAATTTCAAGGAGCTTGCACAAACCGTGTTTGATTTAGAGTTTCAAACACATCTATCTATATAGCAGAAAACAGAGTGAAACCTAAAAATTCAAAGTGTTACTGGAAATGAACGCTTGAACCTAGAAGAGTAAAAATTGGGCAGCCAAGTGGGCGTAGTGAACTGATCATTACCACCAAGTATCATCAAGATTTGGTGAAAAAATGTTTGCTGAGATTTCAGCAAACTAGTAGTTTTTTGGAAGCTTGGCCACCCCTTTCAAACGAAAGTGTTTTTCGCCAGTCTCTGCATGGGGTACTTCAAGAGGAAACAAACCGTAGAGATAGAACTTAGAACTACTTCATTTGGTCAAGTTTCACGGAGCTAGCACAAACCGGGTTTGATTTAGAGTTTCAAACACATCTATCTATATAGCAGAAAACAGAGTGAAACCTAAAAATTCAAAGTGTTACTGGAAACGAACGCTTGAACCTAGAAGAGTGAAAGTTGGGCAGCCAAGTGGGATTAGTGAACTGATCATTACCACCAAGTATCATCAAGATTTGGTGAAAAAAGGTTTGCTGAGATTTCAGCAAACTAGTAGTTTTTTGGAAGCTTGGCAACCCCTTTCAAACGAAAGTGTTTTTCGCCAGTCTCTGCATGGGGTACTTCAAGAGGAAACAAACCATAGAGATAGAACTTAGAACTACTTCATTTGGTCAATTTTCAAGGAGCTAGCACAAACCGTGTTTGATTTAGAATTCCAAACACAGCTATCTATGTATGAGAAAACAGAGTGAAACCTAAAAATTCAAACTGTTACTGGAAACGAATGCTTCAACCTAGAAGAATAAAAATTGGGCAGCCAAGTGGGATTAGTGAACTGATCATTACCACCAAGTATCATCAAGATTTGGTGAAAAAATGTTTGCTGAGATTTCAGCAAACTAGTAGTTTTTTGGAAGCTTGGCAACCCCTTTCAAGCGAAAGTGTTTTTCGCCAGTCTCTGCATGGGGTACTTCAAGAGGAAACAAACCATAGAGATGGAACATAGAACTGCTTCATTTGGTAAAGTTTCAAGGAGCTAGCACAAACCGTGTTTGATTTAGAGTTTCAAACACATCTATCTATATAGCAGAAAACAGAGTGAAACCTAAAAATTCAAAGTGTTACTGGAAACGAACATTTGAACCTAGAAGAGTAAAAATTGGGCAGCCAAGTGGGCTTGGTGAACTGATCATTACCACCAAGTATCATCAAGATTTGGTGAAAAAATGTTTGCTGAGATTTCAGAAAACTAGTAGTTTTTTGGAAGCTTGGCAACCCCTTTCAAACGAAAGTGTTTTTCACCAGTCTCTGCATGGGGTACTTCAAGAGGAAACAAACCATAGAGAAAGAACTTAGAACTACTTCATTTGGTCAAGTTTCAAGGAGCTACCACAAACCGTGTTTGATTTAGAGTTTCAAACACATCTATCTATATAGCAGAAAACAGAGTGAAACCTAAAAATTCTCAGTGTTACTGGAAACGAACGCTTGAACCTAGAAGAGTGAAAGTTGGGCAGCCAAGTGGGATTAGTGAACTGATCATTACCACCAAGTATCATCAAGTTTTGGTGAAAAAATGTTTGCTGAGATTTCAGCAAACTAGTAGTTTTTTGGAAGCTTGGCAACCCCTTTCAAAGGAAAGTGTTTTTCGCCAGTCTCTGCATGGGGAACTTCAAGAGGAAACAAACCATAGAGAAAGAACTTAGAACTACTTCATTTGGTCAAGTTTCAAGGAGCTACCACAAACCGTGTTTGATTTAGAGTTTCAAACACATCTATCTATATAGCAGAAAACAGAGTGAAACCTAAAAATTCTCAGTGTTACTGGAAACGAACGCTTGAACCTAGAAGAGTGAAAGTTGGGCAGCCAAGTGGGATTAGTGAACTGATCATTACCACCAAGTATCATCAAGTTTTGGTGAAAAAATGTTTGCTGAGATTTCAGCAAACTAGTAGTTTTTTGGAAGCTTGGCAACCCCTTTCAAAGGAAAGTGTTTTTCGCCAGTCTCTGCATGGGGAACTTCAAGAGGAAACAAACCATAGAGATAGAACTTAGAACTACTTCATTTGGTCAAGTTTCAAGGAGCTAGCACAAACCATGTTTGATTTAGAATTCCAAACACAACTATCTATGTAGGAGAAAACAGAGTGAAACCTAAAAATTCAAACTGTTACTGGAAACAAATGCTTCAACCTAGAAGAGTAAAAATGGGCAGCCAAGTGGGATTAGTGAACTGATCATTACCACCAAGTATCATCAAGATTTGGTGAAAAAAGGTTTGCTGAGATTTCAGAAAACTAGTAGTTTTATGGAAGCTTGGCAACCCCTTTCAAACGAAAGTGTTTTTCGCCACTCTCTGCATGGGGTACTTCAAGAGGAAACAAACCATAGAGATAGAACTTAGGACTACTTCATTTTGTCAAGTTTCACATAGCTAGCACAAACCGTGTTTGATTTAGAGTTTCAAACACATCTATCTATATAGCAGAAATCAGAGTGAAACCTAAAAATTCAAAGTGTTACTGGAAACGAACGCTTGAACCTAGAAGAGTGAAAGTTGGGCAGCCAAGTGAGATTAGTGAACTGATCATTACCACCAAGTATCATCAAGATTTGGTGAAAAAAGGTTTGATGAGATTTCAGCAAACTAGTAGTTTTTTGGAAGCTTGGCAACCCCTTTCAAACGAAAGTGTTTTTCGCCAGTCTCTGCATGGGGCACTTCAAGAGGAAACAAACTATAGAGACAGAACTTAGAACTACTTCATTTGGTCAAATTTCAAGGAGCTTGCACAAACCGTGTTTGATTTAGAGTTTCAAACACATCTATCTATATAGCAGAAAACAGAGTGAAACCTAAAAATTCAAAGTGTTACTGGAAATGAACGCTTGAACCTAGAAGAGTAAAAATTGGGCAGCCAAGTGGGCGTAGTGAACTGATAATTACCACCAAGTATCATCAAGATTTGGTGAAAAAATGTTTGCTGAGATTTCAGCAAACTGGTAGTTTTTTGGAAGCTTGGCAACCCCTTTCAAACGAAAGTGTTTTTCGCCAGTCTCTGCATGGGGTACTTCAAGAGGAAACAAACCATAGAGATAGAACTTAGAACTACTTCATTTGGTCAAGTTTCAAGAAGCTAGCACAAACCGTGTTTGATTTAGAATTCCAAACACAGCTATCTATGTAGGAGAAAACAGAGTGAAAAATAAAAATTCAAACTGTTACTGGAA
Organism: Callospermophilus lateralis; assembly: GCF_048772815.1. Lineage (NCBI taxonomy): Eukaryota > Metazoa > Chordata > Mammalia > Rodentia > Sciuridae > Callospermophilus > Callospermophilus lateralis. The sequence goes on from NW_027511918.1 coordinate 15,585, forward strand.
ACGAATGCTTCAACCTAGAAGAATAAAATTGGGCAGCCAAGTGGGATTAGTGAACTGATCATTACCACCAAGTATCATCAAGATTTGGTGAAAAAATGTTTCCTGAGATTTCAGCAAACTAGTAGTTTTTTGGAAGCTTGGCAACCCCTTTCAAACGAAATTTTTTTTCCTCAGTCTCTGCATGGGGTTCTTCAAGAGGAAACAAAACCATTAGAGATAGAACAGAACTACTTCATGTGGTCAAATTTCGAGGAGCTAGCACAAACCGTGTTTGATTTAGAGTTTCAAGCACATCTATCTATATAGCAGAAAACAGAGTGAAACCCAAAAATTCAAAGTGTTACTGGAAACGAATGCTTCAACCTAGAAGAATAAAAATTGGGTAGCCACGTGGGATTAGTGAACTGATCATTACCACCAAGTATCATTAAGATTTGGTGAAAAAAGTTTTGCTGAGATTTCAGCAAACTAGTAGTTTTTTGGAAGCTTGGCCACCCCTTTCAAACGAAAGTGTTTTTCGCCAGTCTCTGCATGGTGTACTTCAAGAGGAAACAAACCATAGGAGATGGAACATAGAACTACTTCATTTGGTAAAGTTTCAAGGAGCTAGCACAAACCGTGTTTGATTTAGAGTTTCAAACACATCTATCTATAAAGCAGAAAACAGAGTGAAACCTAAAAATTCAAAGTGTTACTGGAAACGAACGCCTGAACCTAGAAGAGTAAAAATTGGGCAGCCAAGTGGGCTTAGTGACCTGATCATTACCACCAAGTATCATCAAGATTTGGCGAAAAAATGTTTGCTGAGATTTCAGCAAACTAGTAGATTTTTGGAAGCTTGGCAACCCCTTTCAAACGAAAGTGTTTTTAGCCAGTCTCTGCATGGGGTACTTCAAGAGGAAACAAACCATAGAGATAGAACTTAGAACTACTTCATTCGGTCAAGTATCAAGGAGCTAGCAAAAACCGTGTTTGATTTAGAGTTTCAAACACATCTATCTATATAGCAGAAAACAGAGTGAAACCTAAAAATTCAATGTGTTACTGGAAACGAACGCTTGAACCTAGAAGAGTGAAAGTTGGGCAGCCAAGTGGGATTAGTGAAATGATCATTACCACCAAGTATCATCAATTTTTGGTGAAAAAAGGTTTGCTGAGATTTCAGCAAACTTGTAGTTTTTTGGAAGCTTGGAAACCCCTTTCAAACGAAAGTGTTTTTCGCCAGTCTCTGCATGGGGTACTTCAAGAGGAAACAAACCATAGAGATAGAACTTAGAACTACTTCATTCGGTCAAGTTTCAAGGAGCTAGCACAAACCGTGTTTGATTTAGAGTTTCAAACACATCTATCTATATAGCAGAAAACAGAGTGAAACCTAAAAATTCCAAGTGTTTCTGGAAACGAACGCTTGAACCTAGAAGAGTGAAAGTTGGGCAGCCAAGTGGGATTAGTGAAATGATCATTACCACCAAGTATCATCAAGATTTGGTGAAAAAATGTTTGCTGAGATTTCAGCAAACTAGTAGTTTTTTGGAAGCTTGGCCACCCCTTTCAAACGAAAGTGTTTTTCGCCAGTCTCTGCATGGGGTACTTCAAGAGGAAACAAACCGTAGAGATAGAACTTAGAACTACTTCATTTGGTCAAGTTTCACGGAGCTAGCACAAACCGGGTTTGATTTAGAGTTTCAAACACATCTATCTATATAGCAGAAAACAGAGTGAAACCTAAAAATTCAAAGTGTTACTGGAAACGAACGCTTGAACCTAGAAGAGTGAAAGTTGGGCAGCCAAGTGGGATTAGTGAACTGATCATTACCACCAAGTATCATCAAGATTTGGTGAAAAAAGGTTTGCTGAGATTTCAGCAAACTAGTAGTTTTTTGGAAGCTTGGCAACCCCTTTCAAACGAAAGTGTTTTTCGCCAGTCTCTGCATGGGGAACTTCAAGAGGAAACAACCATAGAGATAGAACTTAGAACTACTTCATTTGGTCAAGTTTCACGGAGCTAGCACAAACCGTGTTTGATTTAGAGTTTCAAAACACATCTATCTATATAGCAGAAAACAGAGTGAAACCTAAAAATTCAAAGTGTTACTGGAAACGAACGCTTGAACCTAGAAGAGTGAAAGTTGGGCAGGAAAGTGGGATTAGTGAACTGATCATTACCACCAAGTATCATCAAGATTTTGTGAAAAAATGTTTGCTGAGATTTCAGCAAACTAGTAGTTTTTTGGAAGCTTGGCAACCCCTTTCAAACGAAAGTGTTTTTCGCAAGTCTCTGCATGGGGTATTTCAAGAGGAAACAAACCATAGAGATAGAACTTAGAACTACTTCATTTGGTCAAGTTTCAAGGAGCTAGCACAAACCGTGTTTGATTTAGAATTCCAAACACAGCTATCTATGTATAAGAAAACAGAAGTGAAACCTAAAAATTCAAACTGTTACTGGAAACGAATGCTTCAACCTAGAAGAATAAAAATTGGGCAGCCAAGTGGGATTAGTGAACTGATCATTACCACCAAGTATCATCAAGATTTGGTGAAAAAAGTTTTGCTGAGATTTCAGCAAACTAGTAGTTTTTTGGAAGCTTGGCCACCCCTTTCAAACGAAAGTGTTTTTCGCCAGTGTCTGCATGGGGTACTTCAAGAGGAAACAAACCATAGAGATAGAACTTAGAACTACTTCATTTGGTCAAGTTTCAAGAAGCTAGCACAAACCGTGTTTGATTTAGAATTCCAAACACAGCTATCTATGTAGGAGAAAACAGAGTGAAAAATAAAAATTCAAACTGTTACTGGAAACGAATGCTTCAACCTAGAAGAATAAAAATTGGGCAGCCAAGTGGGATTAGTGAACTGATCATTACCACCAAGTATCATCAAGATTTGGTGAAAAAATGTTTCCTGAGATTTCAGCAAACTAGTAGTTTTTTGGAAGCTTGGCAACCCCTTTCAAACGAAATTTTTTTTCCTCAGTCTCTGCATGGGGTTCTTCAAGAGGAAACAAACCATAGAGATAGAACATAGAACTACTTCATGTGGTCAAATTTCGAGGAGCTAGCACAACCGTGTTTGATTTAGAGTTTCAAGCACATCTATCTATATAGCAGAAAACAGAGTGAAACCTAAAAATTCAAAGTGTTACTGGAAACGAATGCTTCAACCTAGAAGAATAAAAATTGGGTAGCCACGTGGGATTAGTGAACTGATCATTACCACCAAGTATCATTAAGATTTGGTGAAAAAGTTTTGCTGAGATTCAGCAAACTAGTAGTTTTTTGGAAGCTTGGCCACCCCTTTCAAACGAAAGTGTTTTTCGCCAGTCTCTGCATGGTGTACTTCAAGAGGAAACAAACCATAGAGATGGAACATAGAACTACTTCATTTGGTAAAGTTTCAAGGAGCTAGCACAAACCGTGTTTGATTTAGAGTTTCAAACACATCTATCTATAAAGCAGAAAACAGAGTGAAACCTAAAAATTCAAAGTGTTACTGGAAACGAACGCTTGAACCTAGAAGAGTAAAAATTGGGCAGCCAAGTGGGCTTAGTGACCTGATCATTACCACCAAGTATCATCAAGATTTGGCGAAAAAATGTTTGCTGAGATTTCAGCAAACTAGTAGATTTTTGGAAGCTTGGCAACCCCTTTCAAACGAAAGTGTTTTTAGCCAGTCTCTGCATGGGGTACTTCAAGAGGAAACAAACCATAGAGATAGAACTTAGAACTACTTCATTCGGTCAAGTATCAAGGAGCTAGCAAAAACCGTGTTTGATTTAGAGTTTCAAAACACATCTATCTATATAGCAGAAAACAGAGTGAAACCTAAAAATTCAATGTGTTACTGGAAACGAACGCTTGAACCTAGAAGAGTGAAAGTTGGGCAGCCAAGTGGGATTAGTGAAATGATCATTACCACCAAGTATCATCAATTTTTGGTGAAAAAAGGTTTGCTGAGATTTCAGCAAACTTGTAGTTTTTTGGAAGCTTGGAAACCCCTTTCAAACGAAAGTGTTTTTTTCCGCCAGTCTCTTGCATGGGGTACTTCAAGAGGAAACAAACCATAGAGATAGAACTTAGAACTACTTCATTCGGTCAAGTTTCAAGGAGCTAGCACAAAC
>NW_027511919.1:0-19700 GCF_048772815.1 Callospermophilus lateralis
AATCCAACATGGTTTGTAGTAGCTCTTTGAAACTTGACATAAAAAAGTAGTTCTCAGTTTTGTCTCTATGATTTGTTTCCTCTTCACGTAGCCCTAAGCAGAGACTGTGGAAAAGCACTTTCATTGAAAGGGGTTGCCAAGCTTCCAAGAAATAACGAGTTTCCGAAATACCAGCAAATACTTTTTCACCCAATCCTGATGATACTTGGTGGTAATGACAAGTACATAAATCCCACTTGACTCTCCAAATTTTTTTCTTCTAGGTGGAAGCGTTCGTTTACAGTAGCAGTTTATATTTTTAGGTTTCCCTCTGTTCTCCCTTATATAGTTAGATGAATTTTTAACTCTAAATCCAACATTGTTTTTAGTAGCTCTTTGAAACTTGACAAAATAAAGGCGTTCTCAGTTTTGTCTCTATGGTTTGTTTCCTCTTCAAGTAGCCCTAGGCACAGACTGTGGAAAAGCACTGTCATTGAGAGAGGTTGCCAAGCTTCTAAGAAATTACGAGTGTCCGAAATACCAGCAAATATTTTTTCACCCAATCTTGATGATACTTGGTGGTAATGATTGGTACACAAATCCCACTTGACTCAACAAATTTTGTTCTTCTAGGTTGAAGCGTTCGTTTACAGTAGCAGTTTTTATTTTTAGGTTTCACTTTGTTCTCTCCTATGTAGAAAGATGAATTTGGAACTCTAAATCCAACATGGTTTCTAGTAGCTCTTTGAAACTTGACAAAATAAAGGAGTTCTCAGTATTGTCTCCATGGTTTGTTTCCTCTTCAAGTAGCCCTAGGCACAGACTGTGGAAAAGCACTTTGATTGAAAGAGGTTGCCAAGCTTCCAAGAAATAACGCGTTTCCTAAATACTAGCAAATATTTTTTCACCCAATTTGGATGATACTTGGTGGTAATGATCGGTACACAAATCCCACTTGACTCACCAAATTTTGTTCTTCTAGGTTGAAGCGTTCGTTTACAGTAGCAGTTTATATTTTTAGGTTTCCCTCTGTTCTTTCCTATATAGATAGATGAATTTGGATCTCTAAATCCAACCTGGTTTGTTGTATCTCTTTGAAACTTGACAACATAAAGGAGTTCTCAGTTTTGTCACTATGGTTTCCTTCCTCTTCAAGTAGTCCTAAGCAGAGACTGTGGAAAAGCACTTTCACTGAAAGGGGATGCCAAGCTTCCAAGAAATTACGAGTTTCCAAAGTACCAGCAAATACTTTTTCACCCAATTTTTATGATAAGTGGTGGTAATGACAAGTACACAAATCCCACTTGGCTCACCAAATTTTGTTCTTCTCGGTTGAAGCGTTCGTTTACACTAGCAGTATTTATTTTTAGGTTTCACTTTGTTCTCTCCTATATAGATAGATGAATTTGGAAATCTAAATACAACATGGTTTGTAGTCGCTCTTTGATACTTGACAAAATAAAGGAGTTCTCACTTTTATCTCAATGGTTTGTTTCCTCTTCAAGTAGCCCTAAGCAGAGACAGTGGAAAAGCAGTTTCATTGAAAGGGGTTGCCAAGCTTTGAAGAAATAATGAGTTTCCGAAATACCAGCAAATATTTTTTCACCCAATCTTGATGATACTTGGTGGTAATGATCGGTACAGAAATCCCACTTGACTCACCAAATTTTGTTCTTCTAGTTTGAAGTGTTCGTTTACTGTAGCAGTTTATATTTTTAGGTTTCCCTCTGTTCTCTCCTATATAGATAGCTGAATTTGGAACTCCAAATCCAACATGGTTTGTAATAGCTCTTTGAAACTTCACAAAAAATGTAGTTCTCAGTTTTGTCTCTATGATTTGCTTCCTCTTCAAGTAGCCCTAAGCAGAGACTGTGGAAAAGCACTTTCATTTAAAGGGGTTGCCAAGCTTTCAAGAAATTACGAGTTTCCGAAATACAGGCAAATATTTTTTCACCCAAACTTGATGATACATGGTGGTAATGATCGGTACACAAATCCCACTTGACTCAACAAAATTTGTTCTTCTAGGTTGAAGCGTTCGTTTACATTAGCAGTTTATATTTTTAGGTTTGCTCTGTTCTCCCCTATATAGATAGATGAATTTAAAACTCTAAATCCAACATGGTTTGTAGTAGCTCTTTGAAACTTGACAAAATAAAGGAGTTCTCATTATTGTCTCTATGGTTTGTTTCCTCTTCAATTAGCCCTAGGCACAGACTGTGGAAAAGCACTTTCATTGAAAGGGGTTGCCAAGCTTCCAAGAAATAACTAGTTTCCGAAATACCAGCAAATATTTTTTCAACCAAACTTGATGTTACATGGTGGTAATGATCGGTACACAAATCCCACTTGACTCAACAAATTTTGTTCTTCTAGGTTGAAGCTTTCGTCTACAGTAGCAGTTTTTATATTTAGGTTTTTCTCTGTTCTCTCCTATATAGATAGATGAATTTGGAACTCTAAATCCAGCATGGTTTGTAGTAGCTCTTTGAAACTTGACAAAATAAGGAGTTCTCAGTTTTGTCTCTATGATTTGTTTCCTCTTCAAGTAGCCCTAGGCACAGACTGTGGAAAAGCACTTTCATTGAGAGGGGTTGCCAAACTTCTAAGAAATACCAGAAAATATTTTTTTCACCCAATCTTGATGATACTTAGTGGTATGATCAGTACACAAATCCCACTTGGCTCACCAAATTTTGTTCTTCTCGGTTGAAGCGTTCGTTTACACTAGGAGTATTTATTTTTAGGTTTCACTTTGTTCTCTCCTATGTAGAGAGATGAATTTGGAACTCTAAATCCAACATGGTTTGTAGTAGCTCTTTGAAACTTGACAAAATAAAGGAGTTCTCAGTATTGTCTCTATTGTTTGTTTCCTCTTCAAGTAGCCCTAGGCACAGACTGTGGAAAAGCACTTTCATTGAGAGGAGTTGCCAAGCTTCTAAGAAATACCAGAAAATATTTTTTTTCACCCAATCTTGATGATACTTAGTGGTATGATCAGTACACAAATCCCACTTGGCTCACCAAATTTTGTTCTTCTCGGTTGAAGCGTTCGTTTACACTAGCAGTATTTATTTTTAGGTTTCACTTTGTTCTCTCCTATGTAGAGAAATGAATTTGGAACTCTAAATCCAACATGGTTTGTAGTAGCTCTTTGAAACTTGACAAAATAAAGGAGTTCTCATTATTGTCTCTATGGTGTGTTTCTTCTTCAAGTATCCCTAGGCACAGACTGTGGAAAAGCACTTTCATTGAAAGGGGTTGCCAAGCTTCCAAGAAATAACGCATTTCCTAAATACCAGCAAATATTTTTTCACCCTATCTGGATGATACTTGGTGGTAATGATCTGTACACAAATCCCACTTGACTCACCGAATTTTGTTCTTCTAGTTTGAAGCGTTCGTTTACAGTAGCAGTTTATATTTTTAGGTTTCCCTCTGTTCTCTCCTGTATAGATAGCTAAATTTGGAACCCTAATCCAACATGGTTTGTACTAGCTCTTTGAAACTTGAAATAAAAAAGTAGTTCTCAGTTTTGTCTCTATGATTTGTTTCCTCTTCACGTAGCCCTAAGCAGAGACTGTGGAAAAGCACTTTCATTGAAAGGGGTTGCCAAGCTTCCAAGAAATAACGAGTTTCCGAAATACCAGCAAATACTTTTTCACCCAATCTTGATGATACTTGGTGGTAATGACAAGTACAAAAATCCCACTTGACTCACCAATTTTTTTTCTTCTAGGTGGAAGCGTTCGTTTACAGTAGCAGTTTATATTTTTAGGTTTCCCTCTGTTCTCCCTTATATAGTTAGATGAATTTTTAACTCTAAATCCAACATTGTTTTTAGTAGCTCTTTGAAACTTGACAAAATAAAGGCGTTCTCAGTTTTGTCTCTATGTTTTGTTTCCTCTTCAAGTAGCCCTAAGCAGAGACTGTGGAAAAGCACTTTCTTTGAAAGGAGTTGCCAAGCTTCCAAGAAATTACGAGTTTCCGAAATACCAGCAAATATTTTTTCACCCAATCTTGATGATACGTGGTGGTAATGACAAGTACAGAAATCCCACTTGGCTCACCAAATTTTGTTCTTCTAGGATGAAGCGTTCTTTTACAGTAGCAGTTTTTATTTTTAGGTTTCATTCTGTTCTCTCTTATATAGATCGAAAAATTTGGAACTCTAAATCCAACATGGTTTGTAGTAGCTCTTTGAAACTTGACAAAATAAATTAGTTCTCAGATTTGTCTATATGGTTTGTATCCTCTTCAAGTAGCCCTAGGCACATACTGTGGAAAAGCATTTTAATTAAGAGGGGTTGCCAAGCTTCTAAGAAATAACCAGTTTCCAAAATACCAGCAAATATTTTTTCACCCAATCTTGATGATGCTTGGTGGTAATGATCAGTACAAGAATCCCATTTGGCTCACCAAATTTTGTTCTTCTAGGTTGAAGCGTTCGTTTACAGTAGCAGTTTTTAATTTTAGGTTTCACTCTGTTCTCTCCTATATAGATAGAAGAATTTGGAAATCTAAATCCAACATGGTTTGTAGTAGCTCTTCGAAACTTGATGAAATAAAGTTGTTCTCAGTTTTGTCTCTATGGTTTGTTTCCTCTTCAAGTTGCCCTAGGCACAGACTTGGAAAAGCAATTTCATTGACAGGGGTTGCCAAGCTTCTAAAAAAGCGAGTTTCCGAAATACCAGCAAAAATTTTTTCACCCAATCTGCATGATACTTGGTGGTAATGATCAGTCCACAAATCCCACTTGGCTCACCAAATTTTGTTCTTCTAGGTTTAAGCGTTCGTCTACAGTAGCAGTTTTTATATTTAGGTTTCACTCTGTTCTCTCTTATATAGATAAATGAATTTGGAACTCTAAATCCAACATGGTTTGTAGTAGTTCTTTGAAACTTGACAAAATAAAGGAGATCTCAGTTTTGTCTCTATGGTTTGTTTCCTCTTCAAGTAGCCCTAGGTACAGATTGTGAAAAAGCATTTTCATTGAGAGGGGTTGCCAAGCTTCTAAGAAATAACGAGTTTCCAAAATACCAGCAAATATTTTTTCACCCAATCTTGATGATACTTGGTGGTAATGATCAGTACACAAATCCCACTTGGCCACCAAATTTTGTTTATCTAGGTTTAAGAGTTCGTCTACAGTAGCAGTTTTTATATTAAGGTTGCCCTCTGTTCTCTCCTATATAGATAGATGAATTTGGAACTCTAAATCCAACATGGTTTGTAGTAGCTCTTTGAAACTTGACAAAATAAAGGAGTTCTCAGTTTTATCTCTATGGTTTGTTTCCTCTTCAAGTTGCCCTAGGCACAGACTTGGAAAAGCACTTTCATTGACAGGGCTTGCCAAGCTTCTAAAAAAGCGAGTTTCCGAAATACCAGCAAAAATTTTTTCACCCAATCTGCATGATACTTGGTGGTAATGATCAGTCCGCAAATCCCACTTGGCTCACCAAATTTTGTTCTTCTATGTTTAAGCGTTCGTCTACACTAGCAGTCTTTAAATTTAGGTTTCACTCTGCCCTCTCTTATATAGATAGATGAATTTGGAACTCTAAATCCAACATGGTTTGTAGTAGCTCTTTGAAACTAAACAAAATAAAGGAGTTCTCAGTTTTGTCTCTATGGTTTTTTTCCTCTTCAAGTAGCCCAAGGCACAGATTGTGGAAAAGCATTTTCATTGAGAGGTTGCCAGGTTTCTAAGAAATAACGAGTTTCCAAAAAACCAGCAAATATTTTTTCACCGAATCTTGGTGATACTTGGGGCTAGTGATCAGTACACAAACCTACTTGGCCCACCAAATTTTGTTCTTCTAGGTTGAAGCGTTCCTCTACAGTAGCAGTTTTTATATGTAGGTTTCTCTCTGTTCTCTCTTATATAGATAGATTAATTTGTAACTCTAAATTCAACATTGTTTGTAGCAGATCTTTGAAACTTGAAAAAATAATGGAGTTCTCAGATTTGACTCTATGATTTGTTTCCTCTTCAAGTAGCCCTAAGAAGAGACTGTGGAAAAGCACTTTCATTGAGAGGGGTTGCCAAGCTTCTACGAAATAACGAGTTTCCGAAATACCAGCAAATATTTTTTCACCCAATCTTGATGATACTTGGTGGTAATGATAAGTCCACAAATCTCACTTGGCTCACCAAATTTTGTTCTTCTAGGTTTAAGGGTTCGTCTACAGTAGAATATTTTATATTTAGGTTTCACTATGTTCTCTTCTATATAGATAGATGAATTTGGAACTCTAAATCCAACATGGTTTGTAGTAGCTCTTTGAAACTTGACATAATAAAGGAGTTCTCAGTTTTGTCTCAATGGTTTGTTTCCTCTTCAAGTAGCCCTAAGCAGAGACAGTGGAAAAGCAGTTTCATTGAAAGGGGTTGCCAAGCTTCGAAGAAATAATGAGTTTCCGAAATACCAGCAAATATTTTTTCACCCAATCTTGATGATACTTGGTGGTAATGATCGCTACAGAAATCCCACTTGACTCACCAAATTTTGTTCTTCTAGGTTGAAGCGTTCGTTTACATTAGCAGTTTATATTTTTAGGTTTCCTTCTGTTCTCCCCTATATAGATAGATGAATTTAAAACTCTAAATCCAACATGGTTTGTAGTAGCTCTTTGAAACTTGAGAAAATAAAGGAGTTCTCAGTTTTTTCTCTATGATTTGTTTCCTCTTCAAGTAGCCCTAAGCAGAGACTGTGGAAAAGCACTTTCATTTAAAGGGGTTGCCAGGCTTCCATGAAATTACGAGTTTCCGAAATCCAGGCAAATATTTTTTCACCCAAACTTGATGATACGTGGTGGTAATGACAAGTACACAAATGCCACTTGGCTCACCAAATTGTGTTCTTCTAGGTTGAAGCGTTCGTTTTCAGTAGCAGTTTTTATTTTTAGGTTTCACTTTTTTCTCTCCTATATAGATATATGAATTTGGAACTCTAAATCCAACATGCTTTGTAGTAGCTCTTTGAAAGTTGAGAAAATAAAGGCGTTCTCAGTTTTGTCTCTATGGTTTGTTTCCTCTTCAAATAGCCCTAGGCACAGACTGTGGAAAAGCACTTTCATTGAAAGGGGTTGCCAAGCTTCCAAGAAATAACGAGTTTCCGAAATACCAGCAAATATTTTTTCACCAAAACTTGATGTTACATGGTGGTAATGATCGGTACACAAATCTCACTTGACTCAACAAATTTTGTTCTTCTAGGTTGAAGCGTTCGTTTACATTAGCAGTTTTTATTTTTAGGTTTCCCTCTGTTCTCTCCTATATAGGTAGATGAATTTGGAACTCTAAATACAACATGATTTGTAGTAGCTCTTTGAAACTTGACAAAATAAAGGAGTTCTCAGTTTTGTCTCTATGATTTGTTTCCTCATCAAGTAGCCCTAGGCACAGACTGTGGAAAAGCACTTTCATTGAGAGGGTTTGCCAAGCTTCTAAGAAATAACGAATTTCCGAAATACCAGAAAATATTTTTTCACCCAATCTTGATGATACTTAGTGGTATGATCAGTACACAAATCCCACTTGGCTCACCAAATTTTGTTCTTCTCGGTTGAAGCGTTCGTTTACACTAGCAGTATTTATTTTTAGGTTTCACTTTGTTCTCTCCTATGTAGAGAGATGAATTTGGAACTCTAAATCCAACATGGTTTGTAGTAGCTCTTTGAAACTTGACAAAATAAAGGAGTTCTCAGTGTTGTGTCTATGGTTTGTTTCCTCTTCAAGTAGCCCTAGGCACAGACTGTGGAAAAGCACTTTCATTGAAAGGGGTTGCCAAGCTTCCAAGAAATAACGCGTTTCCTAAATACCAGCAAATATTTTTTCACCCAATCTGGATCATAATTTGTGGTAATGATCAGTACACAAATCCCACTTGACTCAACAAATTTTGTTCTTCTGGTTTAAGCGTTCGTTTACAGTAGCAGTTTATATTATTAGGTTTCCCTCTGTTCTTTCCTATATAGATAGATGAATTTGGAACTCTAAATCCAACATGGTTTGTTGTATCTCATTGAAACTTGACAACATAAAGGAGTTCTCAGTTTTGTCACTATGGTTTGTTTTCTCTTCAAGTACCCCTAAGCAGAGACTGTGGAAAAGCACTTTCACTGAAAGGGGATGCCAAGCTTCCAAGAAATTACGAGTTTCCAAAATACCAGCAAATACTTTTTCACCCAATCTTGATGATAAGTGGTGGTAATGACAAGTACACAAATCCCACTTGGCTCACCAAATTTTGTTCTTCTCGGTTGAAGCGTTCGTTTACACTAGCAGTATTTATTTTTAGGTTTCACTTTGTTGTCTCCTATATAGATAGATGAATTTGGAAATCTAAATACAACATGGTTTGTAGTCGCTCTTTGATACTTGACAAAATAAAGGAGTTCTCAGTTTTGTCTCAATGGTTTGTTTCCTCTTCAAGTAGCCCTAAGCAGAGACAGTGGAAAAGCAGTTTCATTGAAAGGGGTTGCCAATCTTCGAAGAAATAATGAGTATCCGAAATACCAGCAAATATTTTTTCACCCAATCTTGATGATACTTGGTGGTAATGATCGGTACAGAAATCCCACTTGACTCACCAAATTTTGTTCTTCTAGTTTGAAGCATTCGTTTACAGTAGCAGTTTATATTTTTAGGTTTCCCTCTGTTCTCTCCTATATAGATAGCTGAATTTGGAACTCCAAATCCAACATGGTTTGTAATAGCTCTTTGAAACTTTACAAAAAATGTAGTTCTCAGTTTTGTCTCTATGATTTGCTTCCTCTTCAAGTAGCCCTAAGCAGAGTCTGTGGAAAAGCACTTTCATTTAAAGGGGTTGCCAAGCTTTCAAGAAATTACGAGTTTCCGAAATACAGGCAAATATTTTTTCACCCAAACTTGATGATACATGGTGGTAATGATCGGTACACAAATCCCACTTGACTCAACAAATTTTGTTCTTCTAGATTGAAGCGTTCGTTTATATCAGCAGTTTATATTTTTAGGTTTCCCTCTGTTCTCCTCTATATAGATAATGAACTTAAAACTCTAAATCCAACATGCTTTGTAGTAGCTCTTTGAAACTTGAGAAAATAAAGGAGTTCTCAGTTTTTTCTCTATGATTTGTTTCCTCTTCAAGTAGCCCTAAGCAGAGACTGTGGAAAAGCACTTTCATTTAAAGGGGTTGCCAAGCTTCCAAGAAATTACGAGTTTCCGAAATCCAGGCAAATATTTTTTCACCCAAACTTGATGATACGTGGTGGTAATGACAAGTACACAAATGCCACTTGGCTCACCAAATTGTGTTCTTCTAGGTTGAAACGTCGTTTTCAGTAGCAGTTTTTATTTTTAGGTTTCACTTTGTTCTCTCCTATATAGATATATGAATTTGGAACTCTAAATCCAACATGCTTTGTAGTAGCTCTTTGAAACTTGAGAAAATAAAGGCATTCTCAGTTTTGTCTCTATGGTTTGTTTCCTCTTCAAATAGCCCTAGGCACAGACTGTGGAAAAGCACTTTCATTGAAAGGGGTTGCCAAGCTTCCAAGAAATAACGAGTTTCCGAAATACCAGCAAATATTTTTTCACCCAAACTTGATGTTACATGGTGGTAATGATTGGTACACAAATCCCACTTGACTCACCAAATTTTGTTCTTCTAGGTTGAAGCTTTCGTCTACAGTAGCAGTTTTTATATTCAGGTTTTTCTCTGTTCTCTCCTATATAGATAGATGAATTCGGAACTCTAAATACAACATGATTTGTAGTAGCTCTTTGAAACTTGACAAAATAAAGGAGTTCCAAGTTTTGTCTCTATGATTTGTTTCCTCCATCAAGTAGCCCTAGGCACAGACTGTGGAAAAGCACTTTCATTGAGAGGGTTTGCCAAGCTTCTAAGAAATAACGAATTTCCGAAATACCAGAAAATGTTTTTTCACCCAATCTTGATGATACTTAGTGGTATGATCAGTACACAAATCCCACTTGGCTCACCAAATTTTGTTCTTCTCGGTTGAAGCGTTCGTTTACACTAGCAGTATTTATTTTTAGGTTTCACTTTGTTCTCTCCTATGTAGAGAGATGAATTTGGAACTCTAAATCCAACATGGTTTGTAGTAGCTCTTTGAAACTTGACAAAATAAAGGAGTTCTCAGTGTTGTGTCTATGGTTTGTTTCCTCTTCAAGAAGCCCTAGGCACAGACTGTGGAAAAGCACTTTCATTGAAAGGGGTTGCCAAGCTTCCAGGAAATAACGCGTTTCCTAAATACCAGCAAATATTTTTTCACCCAATCTGGATCATAATTTGTGGTAATGATCAGTACACAAATCCCACTTGACTCAACAAATTTTGTTCTTCTAGGTTTAAGCGTTCGTTTACAGTAGCAGTTTATATTATTAGGTTTCCCTCTGTTCTTTCCTATATAGATAGATGAATTTGGAACTCTAAATCCAACATGGTTTGTTGTATCTCTTTGAAACTTGACAACATAAAGGAGTTCTCAGTTTTGTCACTATGGTTTGTTTTCTCTTCAAGTACCCCTAAGCAGAGACTGTGGAAAAGCACTTTCACTGAAAGGGGATGCCAAGCTTCCAAGAAATTAAGAGTTTCCAAAATACCAGCAAATACTTTTTCACCCAATCTTGATGATAAGTGGTGGTAATGACAAGTACACAAATCCCACTTGGCTCACCAAATTTTGTTCTTCTCGGTTGAAGCGTTCGTTTACACTAGCAGTATTTATTTTTAGGTTTCACTTTGTTGTCTCCTATATAGATAGATGAATTTGGAAATCTAAATACAACATGGTTTGTAGTCGCTCTTTGATACTTGACAAAATAAAGGAGTTCTCAGTTTTGTCTCAATGGTTTGTTTCCTCTTCAAGTAGCCCTAAGCAGAGACAGTGGAAAAGCAGTTTCATTGAAAGGGGTTGCCAAGCTTCGAAGAAATAATGAGTATCCGAAATACCAGCAAATATTTTTTCACCCAATCTTGATGATACTTGGTGGTAATGATCGGTACAGAAATCCCACTTGACTCACCAAATTTTGTTCTTCTAGTTTGAAGCGTTCGTTTACAGTAGCAGTTTATATTTTTAGGTTTCCCTCTGTTCTCTCCTATATAGATAGCTGAATTTGGAACTCCAAATCCAACATGGTTTGTAATAGCTCTTTGAAACTTACAAAAAATGTAGTTCTCAGTTTTGTCTCTATGATTTGCTTCCTCTTCAAGTAGCCCTAAGCAGAGACTGTGGAAAAGCACTTTCATTTAAAGGGGTTGCCAAGCTTTCAAGAAATTACGAGTTTCCGAAATACAGGCAAATATTTTTTCACCCAAACTTGATGATACATGGTGGTAATGATCGGTACACAAATCCCACTTGACTCAACAAATTTTGTTCTTCTAGGTTGAAGCGTTCGTTTATATCAGCAGTTTATATTTTTAGGTTTCCCTCTGTTCTCCTCTATATAGATAGATGAACTTAAAACTCTAAATCCAACATGCTTTGTAGTAGCTCTTTGAAACTTGAGAAAATAAAGGAGTTCTCAGTTTTTTCTCTATGATTTGTTTCCTCTTCAAGTAGCCCTAAGCAGAGACTGTGGAAAAGCACTTTCATTTAAAGGGGTTGCCAAGCTTCCAAGAAATTACGAGTTTCCGAAATCCAGGCAAATATTTTTTCACCCAAACTTGATGATACGTGGTGGTAATGACAAGTAAACAAATGCCACTTGGCTCACCAAATTGTGTTCTTCTAGGTTGAAGCGTTCGTTTTCAGTAGCAGTTTTCATTTTTATTTTTCAATTTGTTCTCTCCTATATAGATATATGAATATGGAACTCTAAATCCAACATGCTTTGT
This sequence comes from Callospermophilus lateralis, assembly GCF_048772815.1. NCBI lineage: Eukaryota > Metazoa > Chordata > Mammalia > Rodentia > Sciuridae > Callospermophilus > Callospermophilus lateralis. Next base: position 11,832 of record NW_027511919.1, read on the forward strand.
AGTAGCTCTTTGAAACTTGAGAAAATAAAGGCGTTCTCCGTTTTGTCTCTATGGTTTGTTTCCTCTTCATATAGCCCTAGGCACAGACTGTGGAAAAGCACTTTCATTGAAAGGGTTGCCAAGCTTCCAAGAAATAACGAGTTTCCGAAATACCAGCAAATATTTTTTCACCCAAACTTGATGTTACATGGTGTAATGATTGGTACACAAATCCACTTGACTCACCAAATTTTGTTCTTCTAGGTTGAAGCTTTCGTCTAGAGTAGCAGTTTTTATATTCAGGTTTTTCTCTGTTCTCTCCTATATAGATAGATGAATTTGGAACTCTAAATCCAGCATGGTTTGTAGTAGCTCTTTGAAACTTGACAAAATAAAGGAGTTCTCAGTTTTGTCTCTATGATTTGTTTCCTCTTCAAGTAGCCCTAGGCACAGACTGTGGAAAAGCACTTTCATTGAGAGGGTTTGCCAAGCTTCTAAGAAATAACGAATTTCCGAAATACCAGAAAATATTTTTTCACCCAATCTTGATGATACTTAGTGGTATGATCAGTACACAAATCCCACTTGGCTCACCAAATTTTGTTCTTTTCGGTTGAAGCGTTCGTTTAAACTAGCAGTATTTATTTTTAGGTTTCACTTTGTTCTCTCCTATGTAGAGAGATGAATTTGGAACTCTAAATCCAACATGGTTTGTAGTAGCTCTTTGAAACTTGACAAAATAAAGGAGTTCTCAGTATTTTCTCTATGGTTTGTTTCCTCTTCAAGTAGCCCTAGGCACAGACTGTGGAAAAGCACTTTCATTGAAAGGGGTTGCCAAGCTTCCAAGAAATAACGCGTTTCCTAAATACCAGCAAATATTTTTTCACCCAATCTGCATGATACTTTGTGGTAGTGATCAGTACACAAATCCCATTTGACACAACAAATTTTGTTCTTCTAGGTTGAAGCGTTCGTTTTCAGTAGCAGTTTATATTTTTAGGTTTCCCTCTGTTCTTTCCTATATAGATAGATGAATTTGGAACTCTAAATCCAACATGGTTTGTTGTATCTCTTTGAAACTTGACAACATAAAGGAGTTCTCAGTTTTGTCACTATGGTTTGTTTTCTCTTCAAGTAGCCCTAAGCAGAGACTGTGGAAAAGCACTTTCACTGAAAGGGGATGCCAAGCTTCCAAGAAATTACGAGTTTCCAAAATACCAGCAAATACTTTTTCACCCAATCTTGATGATAAGTGGTTTTAATGACAAGTACACAAATCCCACTTGGCTCACTAAATTTTGTTCTTCTCGGTTGAAGCGTTCGTTTACACTAGCAGTATTTATTTTTAGGTTTCACTTTGTTGTCTCCTATATAGATAGATGAATTTGGAAATCTAAATACAACATGGTTTGTAGTCGCTCTTTGATACTTGACAAAATAAAGGAGTTCTCTGTTTTGTCTCAATGGTTTGTTTCCTCTTCAAGTAGCCCTAAGCAGAGACAGTGGAAAAGCAGTTTCATTGAAAGGGGTTGAGAAGCTTCGAAGAAATAATGAGTTTCCGAAATACCAGCAAATATTTTTTCACCCAATCTTGATGATACTTGGTGGTAATGATCGGTACAGAAATCCCACTTGACTCACCAAATTTTGTTCTTCTAGTTTGAAGGGTTCGTTTACAGTAGCGGTTTATATTTTTAGGTTTCCCTCTGTTCTCTCCTATATAGATAGCTGAATTTGGAACTCAAATCCAACATGGTTTGTAATAGCTCTTTGAAACTTTACAAAAAATGTAGTTCTCAGTTTTGTCTCTATGATTTGCTTCCTCTTCAAGTAGCTCTAAGCAGAGTCTGTGGAAAAGCACTTTCATTTAAAGGGGTTGCCAAGCTTTCAAGAAATTACGAGTTTCCGAAATACAAGCAAATATTTTTTCACCCAAACGTGATGATACATGGTGGTAATGATCGGTACACAAATCCCACTTGACTCAAGAAATTTTGTTCTTCTAGGTTGAAGCGTTCGTTTACATTAGCAGTATTTATTTTTAGGTTTCACTTTGTTCTCTCCGATATAGATATATGAATTTGGAACTCTAAATCCAACATGCTTTGTAGTAGCTCTTTGAAACTTGAGAAAATAAAGGCGTTCTCAGTTTTGTCTCTATGGTTTGTTTCCTCTTCAAGTAGCCCTAGGCACAGACTGTGGAAAAGCACTTTCATTGAAAGGGGTTGCCAACCTTCCAAGAAATAACGCGTTTCCTAAATACCAGCAAATATTTTTTCACCCAATCTGGATGATACTTTGTGGTAATGATCGGAACACAAATGCCACTTGGCTCACCAAATTGTGTTCTTCTAGGTTGAAGCGTTCGTTTTCAGTAGCAGTTTTTATTTTTAGGTTTCACTTTGTTCTCTCCTATATAGATATATGAATTTGGAACTCTAAATCCAACATGCTTTGTAGTAGCTCTTTGAAACTTGAGAAAATAAAGGCGTTCTCAGTTCTGTCTCTATGGTTTGTTTCCTCTTCCAATAGCCCTAGGCACAGACTGTGGAAAAGCACTTTCATTGAAAGGGGTTGCCAAGCTTCCAAGAAATAACGAGTTTCCGAAATACCAGCAAATATTTTTTCACCCAAACTTGATGTTACATGGTGGTAATGGTCGGTACAGAAATCCCACTTGACTCACCAAATTTTGTTCTTCTAGTTTGAAGCGTTCGTTTACAGTAGCAGTTTATATTTTTAGGTTTCCCTCTGTTCTCTCCTATATAGATAGCTGAATTTGGAACTCCAAATCCAACATGGTTTGTAATAGCTCTTTGAAACTTTACAAAAAATGTAGTTCTCTGTTTTGTCTCTATGATTTGCTTCCTCTTCAAGTAGCCATAAGCAGAGACTGTGGAAAAGCACTTTCATTTAAAGGGGTTGCCAAGCTTTCAAGATATTAAGAGTTTCCGAAATACAGGCAAATATTTTTTCACCCAAACTTGATGATACATGGTGGTAAGGATCGGTACACAAATCCCACTTGACTCAACAAATTTTGTTCTTCTAGGTTGAAGCGTTCGTTTATATTAGCAGTTTATATTTTTAGGTTTCCCTCTGTTCTCCCCTATATAGATAGATGAACTTAAAACTCTAAATCCAACATGCTTTGTAGCAGCTCTTTGAAACTTGAGAAAATAAAGGAGATCTCAGTTTTTTCTCTATGATTTGTTTCCTCTTCAAGTTGCTCTAGGCACAGACTTGAAAAAGCACTTTCATTTAAAGGGGTTGCCAAGCTTCTAAAAAAAGCGAGTTTCGGAAACACCAGCAAATATTTTTTCACAAAACTTGATGATACGTGGTGGTAATGACAAGTACACAAATGCCACTTGGCTCACCAAATTGTGTTCTTCTACGTTGAAGCGTTCGTTTTCAGTAGCAGTTTTTATTTTTAGGTTTCACTCTGTTCTCTCCTATATAGATAGATGAATTTGGAACTCTAAATCCAACATGGTTTGTAGTAGCTCTTTGAAACTTCAAAAAATAAAGGAGATCTCAGTTTTGTCTCTATGGTTTGTTTCCTCTTCAAGTAGCCCTAGGTACAGATTGTGGAAAAGCATTTTCATTGAGAGGGGTTGCCAAGTTTCTAAGAAATAACGAGTTTCCGAAATAACAGCAAATATTTTTTCACCCAAACTTGATGATACTTGGTGGTAATGATCAGTACACAAATCCCACTTTGCCACCAAATTTTGTTTTTCTAGGTTTAAGAGTTCGTCTACAGTAGCAGTTTTTATATTAAGGTTGCCCTCTGTTCTCTCCTATATAGATAGATGAATTTGGAACTCTAAATCCAACATGGTTTGTAGTAGCTCTTTGAAACTTGACAAAATAAAGGAGTTCTCAGTTTTATCTCTATGGTTTGTTTCCTATTCAAGGAGCCCTAGGCACAGACTGTGAAAAGCACTTTCATTGAGAGTGGTTGCCAAGCTTCTAAGAAATAACGAGTTTCCAAAATACCAGCAAATATTTTCTCACCCAATCTTGATGATACTTGGTGGTAATGATCAGTCCACAAATCCCACTTGGCTCACCAAATTTTGTTCTTCTATGTTTAAGCGTTCGTCTACAATAGCAGTCTTTAAATTTAGGTTTCACTCTGCCCTCTCTTATATAGATAGATGAATTTGGAACTCTAAATCCAACATGGTTTGTAGTAGCTCTTTGAAACTAGACAAAATAAAGGAGTTCTCAGTTTTGTCCCTATCGTTTGTTTCCTCTTCAAGTAGCCCTAGGCACAGACTGTGGAAAAGCACTTTCATTGAAAGGGGTTGCCAAGCTTCCAAGAAATAACGAGTTTCCGAAATATCAGCAAATATTTTTTCACCCAATCTGCATGATACGTGGTGGTAATGATCAGTACACAAATGCCACTTGGCTCACCAAATTGTGCTCTTCTAGGTTGAAGCGTTCGTTTACAGTAGCAGTTTTTATTTTTAGGTTTCACTCTGTTCTCTCCCATATAGATAGATGAATTTGGAACTCTAAATCCAACATGGTTTGTAGTAGCTCTTTGAAACTTGAAAAAATAAAGGAGTTTTCAGTTTTGTCTCTATGATTTGTTTCCTCTTCAAGTAGCCCTAAGCAGAAACTGTGGAAAAGCACTTTCATTGAAAGCGGTTGCCAAGCTTCCAAGAAATTACGAATTTCTGAAATACCAGCAAATATTTTTTCACCCAATCTTGATGATACCTTGTAGTAATGACAAGTACACAATTCCCAATTGGCTCACCAAATTTTGTTCTTCTAGGTTGAAGCGTTCGTTTACAGTAGCAGTTTATATTTTTAGGTTTCCCTCTGTTCTCTCCTATATAGATAGATGAATTTGGAACTCTAAATCCAACATGGTTTGTAGTAGCTCTTTCAAACTTGACAAAATAGAAAAGTTCTCGGTTTTGTCTCTATTGTTTGTTTCCTCTTCAAATAGCCCTAGGCACAGACTGGGGAAAAGCACATTCATTGAGAGGGGTTGCCAAGCTTCTAAGAAATAACGAGTTTCCGAAATACCAGCAAATATTTTTTCACCCAATCTTGATGATACGTGGTGGTAATGATCAGTACACAAATCCCACTTGGCTCACCAAATTGTGTTCTTCTAGGTTGAAGCGTTCTTTTACAGTAGCAGTTTTTATTTTTAGGTTTCACTCTGATCTTTTTTATATAGATATATGAATTTGGACCCTAAATCCAACATGGATTGTAGTAGCTCTTTGAAACTTGACAAAATGAAGAAGTTCTCAGTTTTGTATCTATGTTTTGTTTCCTCTTCAAGTAGCCCTAGTCAAAGACTGTGGAAAAGCACTTTCATTGAGAGGGGTTGCCAGGCTTCTAAGAAATAACGAGTTTTCGAAATACCAGCAAATATTTTTTCACCCAATCTTGATGATACTAGGTGGTAATGACAAGTACACAAATCCCACTTGGCTCACCAAATTTTGTTCTTCTAGGTTGAAGCGTTCGTTTACAGTAGCAGTTTATATTTTAGGTTTCCCTCGGTTCTCTCCTATATAGATAGATGAATTTGGAACTCTAAATCCAACATGGTTTGTAGTAGCTCTTGGAAACTTGACAAAATAAAGGAGTTCTCAGTTTTGTCTCTATGACTTGTTTCCTCTTCAAGTAGCCCTAAGCAGAGACTGTGGAAAAGCACTTTCATTGAAAGGGTTTTGCCAATCAAAAAAAATTACGGGTTTCTGAAATACCAGCAAATATTTTCTCACCCAATCTTGATGATACTTGGTGGTAATTACAAGTACACAAATCCCACTTGGCTCACCAAATTTTGCTCTTCTAGGTTGAAGCGTTCGTTTACAAGAGCAGTTTTTATTTTTAGGTTTCCCTCTGTTCTCTCCTATATAGATATATGAATTTGGAACTCTAAACCCAACATTGTTTGTAGTAGCTCTTTGAAACTTGACAAAATAAAAATGTTCTCAGTTTTGTCTCTATGGTTTGTTTCCTCTTCAAATAGCCCTAGGCACAGACTGGGCACAAGCACATTCATTGAGAGGGGTTGCCAAACTTCTAAGAAACAACGAGTTTCTGAAATACCAGCAAATATTTTTTTCATGCAATCTTGATGATACGTGGTGGTAATGATCAGTACAAAAATCCCACTTGGCTCACCAAATTGTGTTCTTCTAGGTTGAAGCGTTCGTTTACAGTAGCAGTTTTTATTTTTAGGTTTCACTCTGTTCTCTCCTATATTGATAGATGAATTTGGAACTCTAAATCCAACATGGTTTGTAGTAGCTCTTTGAAACTTGACAAAATAAAAGAGTTCTCAGTTTTGTCTCTATGGATTGTTTCCTCTTCAAGTAGCCCTAGGCACAATCTGTGGAAAAGCACTTTCATTCAGAGGGGTTGCCAAGCTTATAAGAAACAACGAGTTTCTGAAATACCAGCAAATATTTTTTCACGCAATCTTGATGATACGTGGTGGTAATGATCAGTACAAAAATCCTACTTGGCTCACCAAATTGTGTTCTTCTAGGTTGAAGCGTTAGTTTACAGTAGCAGTTTATATTTTTCGGTATCCCTCTGTTCTCTCCTATATAGATAGATGAATTTGGAACTCTAAATCCAACATGGTTTGTAGTAGCTCTTTGAAACTTGACAAAATAAAAGGAGTTCTCAGTTTTGTCTCTATGATTTGTTTCCTCCTCAAGTATCCCTAAGCAGAGACTGTGGAAAATCACTTTCATTGAAAGGGGTTGCCAAGCTTCCAAGAAATTAAGAGTTTCCGAAATACCAGCAAACAGTTTTTCTCACAATCTTGATGATACTTGGTGTTAATGACAAGTACACAAATCCCACTTGGCTCACCAAATTTGTGTTCTTCTAGGTTGAAGTGTACGTTTACAATAGCAGTTTTTATTTTAGGTTTCACTTTGTTCTCTCCTATATAGATAGATGAATTTGGAACTCTAAAATCCAACATGGTTAGTAGTAGCTCTTTGAAACTTGACAAAATAAAGGAGTTCTCAGTTTTGTCTATATGATTTGTTTTCTCTTCAAGTAGCCCAGGCAGAGACTGTGGAAAAGCACTTCCATTGAAAGGGGTTGCCAAGCTTCCAAGAAATTACGGGTTTCCGAAATACCCGAAAATAATTTTTTCCACAAATCTTGATGATACTTGGTGGTAATGACAAGTACACAAATCCCACCTTGGCTCACCAAATTTTGTTCTTCTAGGTTGAAGCGTTCGTTTACAGTAGCGGTTTATATTTTTTAGGTTTCCCTCTGTTCTCTCCTATATAGATAGATGAATTTGGAACTCTAAATCCAACATGGTTTGTAGTAGCTCTTTGAAACTTGACAAAATAAAGGAGTTCTCAGTTTTGTCTCTATGATTTGTTTCCTCTTCAAGTAGCTCTAAGCAGAGACTGTGGAAAAAGCACTTTCATTGAAAGGGTTTGCAAAACTCCCAAGAAATTACGAGTTTCCGAAATACCAGCATACATTTTTTCAAACAATCTTGATGATACTTGGTGGTAATGACAAGTACCACAAATCCCACTTGGCTCACCAAATTTTGTTTTTCTAGGTTGAAGCGTTCGTTTACAGTAGCAGTTTTTATATTTAGGTTTCCCTCTGTTCTCTCCTATATAGATAGATGAATTTGGAACTCTAAATCCAACATGGTTTGTAGTAGCTCTTTGAAACTTGACAAAATAAAGGAGTACTCAGTTTTGTCTCTATGATTTGTTCCTCTTCAAGTAGCCATATTCATAGACTGTGGAAAAGCAATTTCATTGAGAGGGGTTGCCAGGCTTCTAAGAAATAACGAGTTTACCGAAATACCAGCAAATATTTTTTCACCCAATCTTGATGATACGTGGTGGTAAT